>NW_024081768.1:0-78568 GCF_003009895.1 Hyaena hyaena | reverse complement strand
AGGAAAGGAAAGGAAAGGAAAGGAAAGGAAAGGAAAGGAAAGGAAAGGAAAGGAAAGGAAAGGAAAGGAAAGGAAAGGAAAGGAAAGGAAAGGAAAGGAATCTGGTCACATTTAACCCATGATGGCAAAAGGTGACAGGAATGCAGAAGTGACATTGGAGCTGCAGGGCCAGCAGTTAGATGCTCAGGGGAAAGGCAATTTTATGCCTGCTCCAAGACAGGTTGGGCAAAATTAGACAAAAATGACAAAATTCAAATTTTCCCAAAGCTTAATGGTCAGGATTCTCTGACAGTTATTTGCTTCTGCAGCAAAATTATTAGGCTGAGATAGAGGGAGAGATAGTTTCAGCAAATGAAAAAGATCTAAGTCAGGAGAGAGCATAATGCTTAGGAACAACAGAGAGATGGTCAATGAGGCTGAAAGGCAGGTAACAAGGAAATCAGTCATAGGAACTTGACCAAGGACAAAAACAAGGGTTGGGCTTTTTCATCATGGAACAGAATTTGTTCATTATTCCAAAAGACATGACAAGTTATATGGGCTGAGTTGTGTCCCCTCAAAATTTATATGTTGAAGTCCCAATACCTAGTACTTCAGAATGTCACTATATTTAGAGGTAAGGTCTTTAAAGAAGTGACTAAGTTAAACAAGCCCATTGGGGTAAAGATCTAACCAATTATTCTCAATGCCCTTATAGGAAGAGGAAGAGACACCCCGGATACCTGTGAACAGGATGATGGCCATGTGAAGACAAAAGCAAGAAGAGTTAGTCTACAAGCCAAGGACAGAGGGCTGGAGCAGATCCTTCCATTATAGACTACAGATTAAAATAACCCTACCAACACCTTGATCTTGAAATTCCAAGCTCTTGAACTGTGAGAAAACAAATTTCTGTTGTTTAAGCAAAATAGAAATAAAATAACCACAAATGAAAATAAAAGTAAGAATATATATCTATAGGTACCAGTCAGTGTAGACAGAACAGTGGTTCACATCTCAATTCTACTACTCACTTAGTTGAGTGAGCTTTATCTATGTTGCTCCAGAAATATGTTTGTATAAGTAAGAATTAAACAGGTTGCTCTAGAGTTATAGAAAGTTTTTTTAGAGGTCCTGGGTGGCTCAGTCAGTTGAGCGTCCAGCTCTTAATTTTGGTTCAGGTCATGATCTCACAGTTTTCCAGATCGAGTCCCAGGTTGGACTCCGTGCTCACAGTGTGGAGCCTGCTTGGGATTCTCTCTTTCTCCCTCTCTGTCCCTGCCCCACTTGCACACGTGCACTCTCTCTCTCTCAAAGTAAACAAAGAAACTTAAAAAAAAGAAATTTGGGGGACACCTGGCTCAGTTGGTTAAGCGTCTGACTCTTGATTTTGGCTCAGAACACGATCTCATGGTTCGTGAGATCGCATAGATTGGAGCCTGCTTGGGATTCTCTCTTTCTCCCTCTCTGTCCCTGCCCCACTTGCACACGTGCACTCTCTCTCTCTCAAAGTAAACAAAGAAACTTAAAAAAAAGAAATTTGGGGGACACCTGGCTCAGTTGGTTAAGCGTCTGACTCTTGATTTTGGCTCAGAACACGATCTCATGGTTCGTGAGATCGCATAGATTGGAGCCTGCTTGGGATTCTCTGTCTCCCTCTCTCTCTGCCCCTCCCCTGTATTCTCTCTCTCTGTCTCTCTCTCTCTTGCTCTCCCTTCTCTCTCAATAAATAAATAAGTAAATAATGTAAACATATTTTAAAAGGTTTTTTAAAAAAATTTACTTTTATATTTTGACCAGTAGAGGCCCCTACAAAAGGCTCACTTGTTCTTATAAGATGCGGTTGTAATCCCATAGAGATCACAGTGGAGAAAGAATTGGAGCACTTATTTATGAAACCTTCTTTCCCATACCATTTTGAGTTCACTAGCAAGTCATTTAATTTCTTGAAAATTCAGCTTGCTCATTGCTAAAGTGGAATTAATAATATTTACTTTACAATATTTTTATACTGTGTGTCGATGGATGTGATTAGGACAGGTTGTTGGGCAGCCTAATGCCATGGCTAGAATATAATAAATGAGCATTTCCTTGAATGTAGGCTTCAATATAATAGAAATGTCTTCCCTGTCTTTCAACACTGACCCCCTAGTATTTAACACAACTGCTGGCATATCAGATCTATTTAACCATCACTCCTTGGATTCATTAGTTACTTAATATCTTGACATTTAACTTATTTATGCTATCTTTAAACTTTTTTAAAGTTTTTTTTTGTCTTATTTTATTTATTTTGGGAGAGAGAGAGAGAGAGGGAGAGGGAGAAAGGGTGAGAGAAAGAGAGGGCAAGAGAGTCCCAAGCTGGAGGTCTCAAACTCATGAAGAGACCATGGCCTGAGTCAAGATCAAGAGTCTGATGCCTAACCAACTACTCCACTCAGGTGCCCCTCATTTATGCTATCTTCTAATGACTGCATTAATTTTCATTGATAATAATACGTAGGGAGATTTGATGTCCACTCCACTTTCAAATGGCTGAGAAGTGCACCAGTGAAATGACCAGTCAAGAAAGGAAAAATTGATTGGAGCCAGAGCATTGGAAAGGGTCTCAGAAACCATCTAGTTCCTCTTCAGGAACTAAGCTGTCCAGTTTCCCCAGATAAGTTCAGATATAAACTTATTGTCCAGAAGCAATTATAAGTGAACCCCCTTTTAGTTTCAAGGGTCTCTGAGTTTGGATAATAAATTACAAGAGACTCTAGCGCTGTTGTCTGTTGCAGGAGGTAAAAGCTTTTCTCTAGTAGTGCCAGGTGACTGGGGACTCAGGAAGTCACGACATCGCCCGATTTGTCGCGACCAGCTCCAACCCTGGAGAGTGTGTATCTATATTTCTCCTTTACCCACCTCCTATTTCCCAGACCCATAAAATTCCATTTTCTAATTTTCTTGCCTCTAAATGGAATTTTTGTGAATATTTGAAGACCACTATGTGTTCCTATTAGGTCATCTCAATTTCGAACATGATATTACTTGTTACTTTAATTTTTTTTCATAATTTGTCATTTCCAGATTTCTCATTACACTTGGCACACTCCCCTGGGTGAGCTCAAAGTCACCAGAGCTCAGAACCACAGGGTGTCATTCTTCTCTTTTATTTTCCATGTCTCATCTTTTTCCCCCTCTGTTCCTTTTTCTCTCTCTCTTTCTATCCTTGGCCCTCTCCTGTCCCTGAACGAGAGATGACCAATTCTCTATTCCTGCTCTTTCAGTCTGTTAGGTTCTTGAACTTAATCACTACTATTCATCTATTTCTCATTCTCTTGTCCTATATCTCTGTCCCTGCCTCTGCTTTCATCGTCAACCACTGTTTCTGTTTTATGATTCTTTTCTGTTTGTCTTTTTCTTCTTTCCTTTCCTCTCTGAGCCAAGTGTATCGCTAAACATAGGCCTGTGATGCTGATAGTACCACCTTTCCATTGTCATGGAGTGACTGGCAGTTAGGAGCCATATGAGTTGCAAGGTCAGGCTGTCAAATCCTGGAATCTCAAATGTCAAATGGAAGGCTAACAGGACCAGTTTTTAACCATATTCTGTTTCTATTTTCCTGCGGGTCACATTGTGTTTCAAAGTTCTGTGAAATAATATTACACATTTTCCCATTATCATCACACCTAGCATTCAGCAGAGATGATCCCTGGGAAAAAAATGAATAATGAGGTTTTGGTAAGATTCTAACTGTGAAATTAACCCAAATAGAAAAGGTTTGTATTCTGAAGAAGGTTGGAGGAATAAGAAGCATTAAATTGCAGTCAGATTGACCTGCTGGGTAGATAGACATTGTTTGGATGTCTGAGAGGACAAATGTGGAGTTGGAGGTGTCGAAATGCAGTCATTTTTGCATTTAAAGCATCCCTCATTACATTTATGATTAAGTGAATAGACCTGCTGAAGTTCTCATTGAAACATGGGGTTAGAAATGTATGTGAACCTCCAGAGCGGTCTGCTCACTAGGTTTTAAAAAGAACTATTACACGTTTAGTGCTCAGTCTGTTACTGGCATTAAGCTGGGCATTTTCACACATGTTTAAAGCTTTTAATTTGGGGGTGCCTGGGTGGCTCAGTCAGTTAAGTGTTTGACTTGGGCTCAGGTGTTAATCTTGGTGAGTTCAAGCCCTGCCTTGGGCTCTCTGCTTTGGATTCTGTGTCTCCCTCTCTCTCTGTCCCTCCCCCATGCATGCTCCGTCTCTCTGTTTCTCTCTCTCTCTCTCAAAAACAAATAAACATTAAAAAAAAACTTTTAATTTTAAGATAATTTCAGTCTTGTGAAAGAGTTGTAAAAGCAGTACAAAGGATTCCTATGTACCAGTTTTCAACTGGAGGTGATTTCATGTTTTCTCCCCCAAGGGTATTTCTTTGGCAGTATCTGGATATTTTTGACTGTCACAGTGGGTGGGGGAGGCATGCACATTCTCCTCGCATCTTGTGGGTAGAAGTCAAGGATGCTGTTCAAAATTGTATAATGCAGAGGACAGACTCTACAACAAAGAGTTATCTGGCCCCAAATGTTCATAGTTCTGAGGCTGACAATGTCCACCACATTTCCTTAATTCAAATCCCAAATGTTAACTCCTTACATTGTCATAGTACAATGGTAAAACACAGGAAAAATAGGAAACTAACTGAAAAATAGGCTGAAAGATTACTGTCATCTAATCTATAGACTACATTCACATTTTTCAACGATCACATTAGTACTTTTTTTTTAATACACATTTCAACCCAGGATCTTGAATTTACTTAAAATGTCTCCTCCGATCTTTCATGATCTTGACACTTGTGAAGACCATTGCCCAGACATTGGGTAACATCTCTTTTGATTTTGTAGAATCTTTTTTATTTTTATTTTATGATTCAGGTTATATACTTTTGATGGAATATGTAGAAATGATGTGTCCACCTTAGTGAATCATGGAAAGAAGTAGATGGTATTGACTTTTGCATTAGTGGTGATGTTAACTTTGGTCACTTGATTAAGGTGGCATCTTCCAGGTTATTTCTCTGTAATGGCATTGTTTTCCCCTTTGTAATTAATAAGCATCCTATCAAAGTCACTTAAAATTATGCAAAATCCCATTTTTCATCATATATCAATCCATTAATTTTAATACTCTTTAATTATTCTTGTCTGAAAAACCAAAGTTGTTATTTTATTTTTAAAAATTTTTAATGTTTTTAAAAATTTATTTCTGAGAGAGAGACAGAGAAAGAGAGAGAGAGAGAGAGACAGCATAAGCAGAGGAGGGTCAGAAGGAGAGGGAGACACAGAATCCGGAACAGGCTCCAGGATCTAAGCTGGCTGTCAGCACAGAGCCCGATGTGGGGCTCCAACCCAGGAACCACGAGATCATGACTCGAGCCGAAGTCAGACGTTTAACTGACTGAGCCACCCAGGTGCCCCAAAAATTGTTATTTTAGAGTTTGAACAATGGTGTTTATTATTTTTAATGTTTATTTATTTGTTTTGAGAGAGAGAAGAGAGAATCCCAAGTAAGCTCTGTGCTGTCAGTTTAGAGCCCAACATAGGGTTTTGTTTTCTTTTTTTGATAGTTTATTGTCAAGTTGGTTTCCTTGTAACACCCAGTGCTCATCCCAACAAGTGCCCTCCTCCATGTCCATCATCTATTTTCCCCTCTCCCTCACTCCCATCAACCCTCAGTTTGTTCTCAGTATTTAAGAGTCTCTTATGGTTTGCCTCCCTCCCTCTTATTATTTTTCCCCTTCCCCTCCCCCATGGTCCTCTGTTAAGTTTCTCCTGTTTCACATATGAGTGAAAACATATGGAATCTGTCCTTCTCTGCCTGACTTATTTCACTTAACATAATACCCTGAGTTCCATCCACATTGTTACAAATGGTCAGATTTCATTCTTTCTCATTGCCATGTAGTATTCCATTATATTTGCTTATTTAATTATTCATTGACTTCAGCCTAGACCCAAAAGTTTCTACTGTTTCTTAGGGTTAGATCCCCTTGCTATCATCATCATTCTTCCTATTATTATTGTTACTACTATTATTTTGTTCTATTATTTTGTTTTTGTTGTTGTTGTCATTGTCATTGTCATATATGGCCATGGAGACCCCTTTCAAGTTGTCTTTTATGCATTTTTGAAATGTTGTCAAGTTATGGGAACCGATAATGCAGGTTCATTTTGAACTTTCTCTGCCCTGACTCTGGAATCAGCCATTTCTCCAAGGAGTCCTAGTCCCTTTTATTTGAGAGTGATACTTGGAAATCAAGTTGTGGCAGTGAGTGAGCACACTAGTACTGGGGTATCACACTTCTAGTTCTCTCAGTACATAGACGTAGGAAATATAGATATGCATACACACATCTATACTTCTATATCCATCCGTGTGTATATCTAAAAAACATACATTGAATACATATACCTCGAATTTCAACACAACACCAAGCTTCTGTCCTTTCCTCTTTTTCAAATATTTATAACTTTTTTCCGTGACAGTGAGAAACCTGGTTATCACTTGCAAAATTTATTGATTAGCCCCATCATAAAATGGAAATAAAGTATTGTTGGCATTACTAAAACATATCAGTGTGAAAACACACCTATTAACTAAAACAAAGTATTTGTGTACAATGTTTTTGGTCTTTGATTTTGGGTTATATAATAAAAATACTTTGTTCTGAAGTTACCTTTATTGTTTTCTGTTCTCATTGTTGTCATACTATTTATCTATAATACAATTATTATATCCATTTGCTTCTATTAGCATTCTGTTTTGGTTTCCCTGTTTATTATAACCAGTATTAGACATTTCAAATATTGTAGGGGCACCTGGGTGGCTCAGTCAATTAAGCATCCTACTTCAGCTCAGGTCATGATCTCATGGTTCATGAGTTCAAGCCCCGTGTCAGGCTCTGTGCTGACAGCTCAGAGCCTGGAGCCTGCTTCAGATTCTGGGTCTCCCTCTCTCTGCGCCTCTCCCCCATTCATCCTCTGTTTTTCCTCTCTAAAAAATAAACATTAAAATATTTTCAAAAAGATTGTAAAAAGTATTAAAAGTTGGAATTTATCAGGGCTCTTGGGTATCTCAGTCAGTTGGGCATCTGTCTCTTGATTTTGGCTCATGTTATGATTTCATAGTTTCTGGGTTGAAGCACCAAGTCAGGCTCTGCACTGTCAGCTTGGGATTCTCTCTCTCTCTCTCTCTCTCTCTCTCTCTCTCTCTTTCTCTCTGCCCTCCTGCCACTCTCTCTCTCTCTATCTCTTTCTCTCAAAATAAATAAAAATAAATTTTAAATTGTTTAGAATTTATCAAAAAGCTGCATTCAAAGAAGTTCCACTCTTTATACCCAGGTCTCTAATCTCATCCCATCCATCCTTCCTTCCTACTGTTCCCATTTACTTCTGGAGATAACCAGTCTTACTGATTCCTGCCTTATCCATCATGTTTGTTTTCACACAAATGGACAGATACATGCATATTTTCTTAAGCCTACCTATTTTTTTTACATGAAGGAGGTCATAATATAGTATCCTTTTGCTCTAAACATAATGTTTTATTTAATTCTTGGAAAAAGTCCTTTTGAAATATTAGAAATAAAGTTATTTAGGGGCACCTGTGTGGGTCAGTCGGTTAAGCAACCAACTTTGACTCAGGTCATGATCTCAAGTTTGTGGGTTCGAGCCCCGCATCGGGCTCTGTGCTGACAGCTAGCTCAGAGCCTGGAGCCTGTTTCAGATTCTGTATCTCCCTCTCTCTCTGACCTTCCCTTGCTCACGCTGTCTTTCTCTCTCTCAGAAATAAATAAAACATTAATAAATTTTTAAGAAAGTTATTTAAGAAGCCCTAAAACCATTTAACAAGAGATTCTTATCATTGTTCTTGGTTGGTCTCTTAGATATGATAGGTTCACAGTCTCTGTTGAATTATATTTATTTATTTTTAATAGTTTATTGTCAAGTTAGTTTCCCTATAACACCCAGTGCTCATCCTCACAATTGCCCTCCTCCATGCCCATCACCCCCTTTCCCCTCTCTCCCACCCCATATGCCCTCAGTTTGTTCTCAGCATTCAAGAGTCTCATGGTTTGCCTCCCTCCCTCTCCCCCACTATTTTTCCCCTTCTTCTCACCATGGTCCTCCGTTAAGTTCCTCCTAATCTTCCTATACATGCAAACATATTTAATGTTAAAAGTTGTAATTTTTCAAAATGACCACAGAAATTACTTATCTACTTTCCTAAAAATCTTTATTGACCCTCTGGCACACAGGATAAAATACAAATTCATTAGTCTGGTGTAAAAAGCTCTTTATGTTCTGACTAATTATCTGGCCTCATTACTTGCCACTATCCTTCCCAATCTCAATCTTTGAATATTCCTTGCACACACTCTAAACTAAAGTCACACTGAACCACGGCATAAAACTGTTTTCCAAACACATCAATTTCTTTCATGCCTAGTGAATTTTCACAGGCTGGTTCTTCACCAATTAGTGAGGGATCCATTTGGAAAAATTCTCTAGGCATTTAAGGTAAGTAAGTGTCACCCCCTACATAACAAAGGTACTCACTCTCCAAGAGCAAATGAGCTTTATTTTTCTTGGTCCTACAACCAGAGTGTCTACATATTTTTGTTTGTCACTCTACATTTTAATTTTCTGTCACTCTACCCTGAAAGTAACCTCTCTGCAAACAGAGTCCAACTCATAGTCCTTTGATGAATATCTAGGAGATTAAATAATACCTGGCATCTTTTAGGTGACTAATTAATTATTTATTAAGTTGAATACTAATAAAAATGAACACTTCTTGTGGTGAAAAAAATCATTAACAGGATTCTAAAATCTAGATATGAGGATAGCCTTTGATAAAGAGTTGTTTATTCATTTACTTTTCTAAATAAATGATCGTTTATAAACTCATTCCTACTCTACAATTCATTCTCTACTTTAGATCCAAAGGAAATGTAAGGATCGTATCTGTTTTCCAGCCCAAATGTATTTTACAATATTAATTTAATTATATTTTTGCTTTTAATATTTTAAGATTGTTTATTTTTCTTTTTCAAATTTTTTTTAGTATTTATTTTTGAGAGAGAGACACACACAGAGGGGGGGGAGGGGCAGAGAGAAAAGGAAGACACAGAATCTGAAGCAGGTTCCAGGCTCCAGGCTCTGAGCTGTTAGCATAGAGCCCAGTGTGGGGCTTGAACCCATGAACCATGAGATCATGATCTGAGCCGAAGTTGGATGCTCAACTGACTGAGCCACCCAGGAGCCCCTTAAGATTGTGTTTTCAAATGACCTAGTGGCAATTGGCTTGTACTCTTTTTGTTGTTGTTGTTGTTAATTGGTTTTTACTCTTAAGCAGCATACATCAGCCCCTTCGCAGGCGCAACTGCCAATATTCACTGGATAAGTACTCTCTGCTCCTCGTATTCTTTTGCTTTATATAGGATGGACATCATGTACAAGGGTGTACATGTAACCTGGGCTTGTTCAATAAGGTCATGGCATATCCCTTCTTTCTGTAATTCATTCAAATATATGCACATGACCCAATTAGTGCCAATAAGAATCAATTTAATGTAATGTTTTTGTTGAAATGCTAAAAAATAAGATTCACTCACACGGTGATGAGGGTGCTGTGTGGACTGAACATAAATCTGGAGCTCCTGGCGGGTAGCTTGTCCCAGTGGGAATGGGAACTTCATGGAGGAAAGCAAAGCCAAAAATGGAAGAAGCAAGACAAAACCCTGATGTCATTAACTGAGCACTTGAAACCCAGCTCAACTCCTGGACTTTGCAGTCAGGAAGTCCTCTTCGAGATGAAACCAATAGGGAAGGTTGTGGTCAAGACAGAGAGAGAAATCCAAGCTGCAAACTGGCTAAAGCAAAGGTTGGCAACCTCTTTTTTTTCTGTAAAGAATCAGACAGTAAATATTTGAGGCTTTGTGAGTGATAAGGTCTGTGTGACAGCTATTCAATGAGCTGCACTTGATAAAACTTTATTTATGGACATTGAAATTTGTTTTTTTTTTATTTTTTTAGTGTTTTTTATTTATTTCTGAGAGAGAGAGAGAGAGACAGCGTGAGCAGGGGAGGGTCAGAGCGAGAGAGGGAGACACAGACTCTGAAGCAGCCTCCAGGCTCTGAACTAGCTGTCCACACAGAGCCCAATGCAGGGGTTGAACTCACGAACCATGAGATCATGACCTGAGCCGAAGTCAGACGTTTAACCAACTGAACCACCCAGGCGCCCTGGACTCTGAAACTTGAATTTCATATAATTGTCATGTGTCTCTAAATATTACACTTGCTTTGATCTTTTTAACCCCTTTAAAATTAAAATATATATATATATATAGTACATATGATATGTATGTATATAATATATAAATAAAAATTTTAAAAATAATTACAATTTTAAACATTACAAATTACTTTTTAAAAATTATTTATTAATTTTGAGAGAGAGAGAAGCAGAGAGAGGAGACAGAGAATCTGAAGCAGGATTTGTACTGACAGCTCAGAGCCCAACATGGGGCTCAAACTCACGAACTGTGAGATCATGACCTGAGCTGAAATCAAAAGTCAGCCACTTAGCCAACTGAGCCACCCAACCTCCCCCCATGAAAATTACATTTTAATTAAATTAAAATACTAAAAAATATATGTATTATATATGTGTGTGTTATATATACACATACAACACATGCATACATATAATTATTATTAACTCATATATATTATATATACATATATTTGAATGTGTATATATACATATATATAAATATAATGTATTATTAGGTTATAGGTCACACAGTTATAGGCAGCAGGAAGTGTTTGGTCCATGGGCCACAGTTTGCCAACTTCTATTCTAGAGTAGCATGAGACATTACCTTGGATAGTAGGAGAGAGAATATCTCTCTTTATTCTAGACCATGTTTCCTATTTATGGGATTTCCTTTCAAACAAAGATACTGGACAAGTAGAACAGGTACAATAATATGGATATGTAATATTCAGCATAACATGTGTGGGTTTGCTGAAGGAAAACATACCATACTCAAAGGAAAGTATATTAATGTAGGTCAGTCAAACCAAGTTAAAGGGTTAAATGAAGAGAACATTTTACAAGTACATTAGTCCCATGGTAGATTGAACTCATTAGTAGCTTAACTTCTTCCCTTTTTAATGTAATCATGCTCTTTGCCATATGACTTTACCAACAGGCAAGGACTTCTCAAACAGGTGAGCAAATCGAACCAAGGTCGGAGACATCTGACCATCCAGATGCTTGAGCAATAAGAGCTTATTTTTTGTTATGCTATAAGTTTTTGTGTGTGGCTATTTCTTATGCAACACTATTGTTGCAGAAATCAATTGATATAAATCTTTATGGAATGGCAAGCAAAATGGGGCTGTAAAAGAAAAAAACGTTTCACAGTTGTGAAACACTGTCCTTTCTTGTGGCCACTAAAGCAAGATGAGTCAAGAATATTGTGGGCATATCACTAAGTAGAGCAAAGATTCAGGTACATGCTGAACACAGAAGCGCAGATATCTCAGGCACTGCTCAAATGACACAGTGCAAGAACTCCACCTCACAGTAAAGAAAGATCTTATTAAGCAAAGAGCCATGTGGATGTGAAAATAAATAGTAGAGAAGAAACAGCAAGTTGTCTCAAGAGCTCCACATAATATGGGCACATGAAAAGAGAAGTTTGTGTTACAGAAAAGAATAGGTCTTGAGGAGAGTTTGCATTTAGAACAACATGGTGAAATTGAGTTGAATTGAATTGAAATATTCAAGAGCTTCTGTGTACGGCATGGAGCTTATGTCCTCTACTGCCTTTCACTAAAAGTCATGTCTATATTAAGTCATGCAACTGACATGCATTCAGTGTTGCCTGGGACATTTGATGGGAAAGCGATACGGAAACACCCTGGGACTGAATCCCTGTAAAGACTCATTCTCTTAGTTATCTGTGTTAAAAGATCAAAGGAACTAGAGCTACCCGCTTAGATGTTTCTCCTGACCTAGGATATTAAATTTTCTGGCAGTTGGGGGGAGACTCTGGGGATAGAACCGTAGTAATAACAGCAGTAATAATAATAACACTCACATTTATTGAATTATTTATTTTCCAAGTGCTGTGGCTGCTAAGAAATTTACGTGCATTGTATCAGAAAACTGTGCAAACATTAAGTATTGTTATTGCTCTCATTCGTTCATGGGTAATGAAAGTAAACTTTAAGGAGGTCAAGTCATTCACCTAAGGTTGCATAGCTAATAAATGAGAGGGAAGAGTCTTCAATAAATTTTGAGTTTGAGCTTTAGTATTGGCAAAGCAGAAGAGGCGCTCAATGATTTTTAGTGGTGATGGAATTCATTAAACAAAGATGCTTGTTCTGGGTCTTTATGAATGCACAAAGGAGTGCCAGGTATCAGCAGGGAAAAGAAGAAAGCCACTCCTGGAAGGGAAAACAACATTTTGCAAGACACCAAGGGCACATGCTTCTCAAGCGTAAGAAGTTTGAGATGGCTGGAAAATAAAGTATAAGGGGTAAGCAGCAGTGCGTCGTATCGGAGAACAGGCAAGAGAAAGTAGTGGAAACCCTTCTGTGCCATATTCTGAAGTCGAGGTTTCATTTCACAGGCCCTAGGAGGTCCCAGAATGATTTTAGGCTGGAAAATGGTATGGTCAGTTTCAGATTTTAGAACACATCCTTGCTCTGACCATGTAGAGAATAGCCTGGAAATGGGGAGACCTGTTTCACTTTCATACATTAGGAATACAATCCGTTCAACATAAGCAGAGTATCTATAAGTATATTTAACAGCATTGTATTAATACAGTGCCTGTCCAAAGGATGCTAGACTGAGTACCAATAGAGCAAATTAAAAAATTGCATTGGGTTCAAAGATTAGCATAGGGAAACATATGAGGTTAGACTTCATATCTATGAGAAAAAGAGAAAACTTCACCATTTCACCTCTGCCCTCCAACTCACTTCAGAGATATCGGCCTTTCCTTTCTAAAATTTCACAAGCAACCGTCATACAACTTCTAATGAAAAAATGCAATTATCTTGGGTGAATTCTGGATTGTGTGAATGCTTCCAATTTCAAGATCCTTCACTTTCCCATTTCATAACCATTATAAAAATCAAATAGCTTCTTCTTTTTTTATTTCTAATAATTAATCTTCTCAATATTCTTCTTCCCTGAGGAGCCCTTAAGGGCATCTAGGATCCCCTTAGAAATTAAAACTACTAAAATCTAGCTTCAAATATAAAATTAGGACCATTTTACAAGTCTTGTTTGTACAATAAAATGAGATGAGTCTACACACACACACGCACGCACTTGTACATACACACAGACACACACATTTCATTGGAATGCAATCAAAATACATCAGCAGAATCCTAGATTATCCAATGTTGATATAGCTACTTACATAGCATCTACTTTTGCTAGATTCTTGGGACTAATAATGTACATCTTAAGGACTTAGAAGAGATCCCTTAGCTGTGCTAAGCCTCAGCTTCCTTGTCTAAAACATGGGAGGAGTACATCTCCTATCAGGGCTCCCTGCTGAGGCAAGAGGTAAGCTGAAATGTGAAGGCTGAGAAGTCTGTTGTGCGTGGAGTTGGTAGAACAGCGTTCCAGATGAATTGACAGCAGGTGTCAAGCTGAAAGGCATCAGGACTATGGATAGGTTAGCCAGTCTAGGGTCCAATGAATAAGGGGAGGGCTGGAGTGACAACGTAATCCATGCCCACAAGGCAAGGGGGAGCCTGAGAAGAGGCCACCATGCATCAAGTGGAAGAGATCAAATTGAATGCTAGGAATATATTGAAGAGTCAAGCATGGTGTGAAATTTCCTGATTTATGTTTGTAAGAAGTTTTGGAAACAGGTAGTGGTAATGGTTCCCCAGTAATGTGGATGCAACCTATGAGGCTGAGTTGTACATTTAAAAATGGTTAAAGTGGCAAATTTTATGTTATCTATGTTTTACCAAAATTCTAAAAAGCTGAGAAAAGAAGACATCTGTGCTTGGAATGTGGGGAACAAATTTAAAAGAGGAGGAAGAACATCAAGGAATGCAGTTAAAATGTAGAAAGTTCTTCATTTGGTCCTCACAGAGGCCACAGTGAGTTAGGAATTGTTTCCACACATAGAAGCCAAGATCCAGAGATGTTCTGAAGCAGAGCTGGAAAAGAAGCTTTTCTCTTAGCACTAAATTAAAAAATGCATCTATTAGCAAATCCATGACCCTTTACTCCCTCATTGCTCAATTTTGATGTCTAAATAAGCTTTACTTTTCATTTCGAAGTCTCTGATATAGAGGTTTTTCCCAACTATGCATGAAAATTCTCATCAACAGAAATATTAATAATTCTTTTATCATAGCAGAGCGATTAGGCCATATATAGCAACAATTACAGTGCATGCATTAAATAATCATCATAATGTCTGAAATTTTGGGCAGAAAAGACAATTAAGATATCTTCCCACTTAAGTTGTAGTTATTCCACTATTTGTCATATTGCCTATTAAGTGGATACATTTTGATGTTTTAGATTAAATACCACTAAAGAGAATGAATTTTAAGAGGATTTGCCAAAAAACAATCTGTAAATTAGAAAAAGGTCTATTTCATGGGATTTGTGTCAGCCTCATTATTCTTTCTGCAAACTCTTGTAGTAAGTAAAAAGAAATCTTTGATCCTTAAAGCCTCATAATAGAAGATCTGTAATGATAAGTATAATCAGAGGGAAACTGTATCAGAATTGAAGTACCTTTGACAATGCTCTAATCACATTGGGCAATTGGGCCCATTTGTCCAGAGAGAATGAATTCCAAGGACTAAGATTTAGGCATTTTCATATCATAAAAGAAGCCCACAAACTCCCTGATCAGTTAAAATGGAATTGTCTTCAATTTGCAATAATAATTTCCATAATTGGACCATGAAAGTAGAAGCAGAGAAATGCAGCATTAAAATAATTTTGATAGGAACTTGTGATATCTCCATGGTGCAAAAATACACTTGATATTTATCTCGGAACACTGAGAGGTTTTAGCACTTGCGCAGATCAGAATAATGATCAATCTCATGAAATGATTTTATTTCATATATAAAAAACACCTCCACAACTTTAATTCTGAAATGTTTCTTTCAACAACATCAATCTGTAATGGTCATCTAACATGCAATTTCCTCCACAAACATTTATTAGGAGTATCGTCTGTGGTATGTATGCATTGCGTTTCAGAAAGATGAAATATTCGCATGGTGAGGAAAGGGGATAATAGTTTTAGAGCACTAAAGTCTTGGCTGTACCACTTATTAATTCTTTTTTATTTTGAGTCAGAGAGAGAGAGAGAGACAGAGACAGAGAGAGAAACAGAGAGAAGAGAGAGTGAGCAAGTGGGGAAAGGGCAGGAGGGAGAGAGAGAGAGCTTTTCAAGCAGGCTCCACTTGGAACCCAAGGCGGGGTTTGAGGCAGGGTACAATCTCATGATCCTCAGATCATGACCTGAGACAAATTCAAGGGTCGATGCTTACCTAACTGAGCCACCCAGGCACCCCAACCACTTACTAATTAATCCTCAGATCTTATGAAAGTCCTACACATTTATTCAGTATAAATTTCTTTATCTTTAAAAATGGACAATTTACCTCACATGGATATCATGAAAATTACTCAGGATAGTCTATATAAAGTGCTTGGCATAGATCCTGGAGCACAATAAATGCCTTTTCGAATAACGCATTTACTCTGTCTTGGCTTCAATAAGTTCAAAGTGGTGGTAGCAATTGAAAATTTCCAAGTTGGTAAGCTTACTGAAGATATACACTTCACACATACCTATCCATTGTTTAGTTACCAACTATCCAATAAATATAGGGTCAAGACACTGGAAAAACTGCACCAAACAAGAAAATGTCCCCTATTTTATCGAGTGTCCAAGACAAGGGGCTAGAGGTTGATTATTAACTGCATACATTTTTATGGTACTTACCGTGTTCCAGGGGTTGATCTAGATAAACATTTAATGGACATTAATGCTGAAAATAACCCTCTGCAGCAAACACTATTATTTTTATTCTCATTTTACATTTGAGGAAACTGAGGCAGAGAAATATCCCATAAGCTACCCACATTAGTATGTGGCAGAGATTCAAATCTTGTCAGATGGTTTTTCAAACACTGTCTTTTACTGCTATTGCTTTGAACACGCAAGAAATTTACGTTGAGTGTTTAGCTGCACTGAGATGTAGTAAACTTGACAGGTGCCTGTCACTCATGGCAAGCAATTGGATGCTATTCAGAGGGTAATGGGAACTATTAGAAGGTTTTAGGCAAAAGGGTGATGAAAACATCCTTGGGTTTTATAAATTCAGTCCAGCTATAACGAGAGATTGTTCAGAGAGAGCTGGTAAGGAATGATGAAAAAAGTTCAGATTTGAATTTAGAAGTCCTAGTGACAATGACGAGAGAGCCAACATATTGGTGGTTTGGGGACAAGGAGCATTTGTTGATATGGGATCCATTTGGAAGTTTAGCATGCAGAACTTGCTGGTGGCTTGAATATGGAAGACAGACAGGGATCAAACCTGACCTTACGGTTTTGTATTGAGCAGCTGAATGGAAGGTGGTGCTGTGACTGGCAGTGCGAAAGTCCCTGACTGGAGTGATAGAGAAAACCAGAGTTTTGTTTTGGAATTGGAGAGTTTGACATTTGTATCAAGAATCCATTTGAACATACAAATTGGGAGTGTAGCCACAAGTTAATGGCTAGTGATACAAATTTGAATGTATTGTCATACAACCATCTTTAAAAATATGAGATCAGGTGAGCTCTTATAGTGAGAAAATACAAACAAAGAAAAAATAAGAAAATTTAAAACCAGACTCTCAAGGTTTGGAAGTACTTATGGTTTGAATCAAAGAGAGTGAAACCAGCAAAGAAGACTGGAGAAAGAATGCCCAGTGAGGCCGGGGAAAACCCAAGGAAGCAGAAAGAACAGGCCAGGAGAGATGTGCCATTTAATTGCCCTAATATTCACCCTGACTAGTAGATATTATTACCACTCACATTTTAGATAAAGAAAGGGAGGTTCCACATGGTAAATAGCTTGCTCAATGTCACAGATAGTGGGAATATGATCTACCTTTTGGACATGCTTTTCTCTTCTATTTATGAAATACGTATATGAATATATAGGAAAATTCTATACATAAATATATAATACCATGTTTATATAGTATAACATACTTATTAATATAGTATGTTTAGGTTCTAGGTATGTTAATATATTTATATGTATATTCATATATAGGTATATACTTCCTGTTAACGCTACAAATAGTACTGATAATAGTACGCTAAACAAGGTATACACAAATATTTGCAGATTCTAATGAGGAAATTAATGTCAATTGCTTTTCTTAAAATAACACAGAAAAGTTAATATTTTCCTTGGAACCTGAAGAATAATTAGAAATTCCTCAGAGTGATAGAAAAGGCAGGAAGGAATGGCAAGCATTCTAGACTGAGAACCAGCAGAAGTATAAAAAACGAAGCCACCATGGAGAAAGTACACTGATTAAGATTTCGTGTGTTTGTATTTTATGGGTTTTGGTTTTTGTTTTTATTTTTGTTTTGTTTTTCTGTTTTTTTTTTTTTTTCCTATGCATGTGCACGATAGGAGCAGAAAGACTGTAGCTTCCTAAAAGTCTTAAAAGAAAAATGACACCAGGTTTATTTGAATGTAAATTGGCACTTTTATCTGGAGCCACAATATGAAAACTTACAGTTTACAAACCAGAGCAGCATGTTGGCCTTACCCAGGAGGAAAATTAAGTTGACTTCAGGAGTAAATAGGTTACTTTTGTTGACTCAACCCTCTTTCTTCAAGGGAAGAGCCTGGCTCCACTCTTAACTGGTTCTGATGGTCACCACCCCTTCCCCTACTTTGAAGAATGGATAACTTGGCTCAGCTGGATACATATATAGTGCACTGACCCACTGGGCCCAGTGGTCAAGCAAAAGGCCATCCATGTCCTTCTTCGGTGTAGAAATAGCAGCTGGGAAAATGAAGCTCTCTCTTTACTAGAACCACAAAGATGGGACCACAAGAAGCTACAGCTGCCAGTGGTTGGATCCCATGTTGACTGAAGTGTGCAGAGACAGAGGACTGTACCCTCATCCTGAGTCTAACCATTCCTAGGACAGTTTTCTTACTTAGACTTCACAGTTAAACACATGGGTAGTTTTCTTTTATCTTCAAATACATTTTCCATCCACTAGACTGTAGTGGAAAAACCTGGGAGCATCCATTACCTGGTAATTATACCACTATCCTCACGTGAAATGAGGAGGTTATAACTTTGGAAATAAAAAAACATAATGCCAAAAAGGACAGATTTGAGACATTTTAAAAAATATATAATTTATTGTCGAGTTAGCTAACATGCAGTGTATACAATATGATCTTGGCTTTGTGATTAGATTATTAGATTCCCATGATTCGTTGTTTACATACAATACTCAGTGCTTCTCCCAGCAAGTGCCCTCCTCAATGCCCATCATCCATTTTCCCCTCTTCCCCACCCCACCCCCATCAACTCTCAGTTTGTTCTCTGTATTTAAAAGTCTCTTATGGTTGGCCTCACTCTCTGAAACTATCTTTCCCCTTCCCTCCCCCCATGGTCTTCTGTTAAATTTCTCAAAATCCACATATGAATGAAAACATATGATACTTGTCTTTCTCAGACTGACTTATTTCACTTAGCATAATACCTTCCAGTTTCATTCATGTTGTTGCAAATGGCAAGATTTCATTCTTTCTCATTGCTGAGTAGCATTCTATTGTTTATATAAACCACATCTTCTTTATCCATTCACCAGCTGATGGACATTTAGGCTCTTTCCATGATTTGGCTATTGTTGAGAGTGCTGCTATAAATATTGGGGTATATGTGTCCCTATGAATAAGCACTCTGATATCCTTTGGGTGAATTCCTAGCAGTGCTATTGCTGTGTCATAGGGTAATTTAATTTTTAATTTTTAAGGAACCTCTACACTGTTTTCCAGAGTGGCTGCACCAGTTTCCATTCCCACCAACAGTGCAAGAGGGTTCCCGTTTCTCCACAGCCTTGCCAACATCTGTTGTTTCCGGAGTTGTTAATATTGGCCACTCTAACCAGTGTGAGGTGGTCAACACAACTAAAAGGCAACCAATGGAATGGGAGAAGATATTTGAAAATGACACACCAGATAAAGGGCTAGGATCCAAAATCTATAAAGAACTTACCAAACTCAACACTCAAAACACAAACAATCCAGTGAAGCAATGGGCAGAAGACATGAGTAGACACTTTTCCAAAGCAGACATACACATGACTAACAGACACATAAAAAGATGTGAAATATCATTCATCAACAGTGAGATACAGATTTGAGACTTTTTAAAAAATTTTTAAATGTTTTCATTTATTTCTGAGAGAGAAAGAGACACAGCGTGAGCAGGGGAGGGTCAGAGAGAGAGGGTGACACAGAATCTGAAACAGGCTCCAGGCTCTGAGCTGGCAGTCAGCACAGAGCCTGTCGCAGGGCTCGAACCCACAAACCATGAGATCATGAGCTGAGCTGAAGTATAATGATAAATCGACAGAGCCATCCAAGTTTTTAAGCCCCATTTTTTAAAATTAATAATATTTTCGAGTTTTATGATTCTGTATCCAGTTCTGTGCATGGGTGTTTATTAAGAAAAACTAATCAAAAAACAACTATGCCCAAAACTCTTAAATGTATATCTACATCTACATTTTAAAACTATATGATTATCTTAAGGTCATTTTTTATATACACAATCAATGGCATAAAGTCCTAAGGAGGGAGTTTGGATGTCCCAATGTCAAGTAGAAATCAGTCAGGCAATGATCAGCCATTAATCTTTATGCATAACCATTGTAACTTACCAGCAGTATTGTTTCTTATTCAGTCAGTACTCTTAGAAAAGACTCAAGTTCACTTTCTCAGAGCCTATTCAAAGTATTAGCCAAAATAATTTTTTCCAAAAATATGAAGATTTAGAATATGTACAGAAATAATTAGTTATAAGTAATTATTTTTGGAGTGCCTGGCTGGCTCAGTTGGTTAAATGTCCAACTCTTGATCTCCACTCAGGTTTTAATCTCATACTTTGTGAGCTCAAGCCCCATGTTGGGCTCTGTGCTGACCGTGTAGAGCCTGCTTGGAATTATCTCTCTCTTTGCCCCTACCTCACTCATGTTCTGTTTCTCAAAACATAGATAGATAGATATAGATAGATGATAGATAGATAGATAGATAGATAGATAGATAGATAGATAGATAGATGATAGATAGATAGATAGATAGATAAAAACTTTAAAAAGATTAAAAACAAAATAGCTATTTTCAAAATATTATCTGTGACTATAGTTGTTTAAGTTCTTGTGAAGGAAATGGATGCATTTAAAACCTGCATTTGGAATTACATAAATGAATTCATACTTGATGGGCTTAGTTCATTGTTCTTATATGCTTCTGTTTAAAGAACATACTTATATGTTCGAGAGAATATAACAATCCCTGTTTAAAAATAAATCAATAAATAAATACCAGCATCATCCAATTTAGCCTGAAAATATTACTTTCATGTACTCTGTAGAAGGTGTAAGCTTAACAAATATCTTTCTTTTCACTTATTTTTCTAGTCCTGGAACATCTCACTTTAGAAACAATGAATCGTATTAAGTGATACAACGCAGCAAAACAAATGCACTATAGGTTGTAAATAACCACACTGATAATCATTAACTATTTAAAAATGGTAAGTGTTTTAAAAATATATGGTGCAATTTAAAATTTAAATAAGAACAATATGTTAAGACAGGAAAATAAATGTTTGCCTTTTCCCCTATTGGATATATCACACTCCATTAGAAAAGTGGCCATGGACTAATTTATCCCTCTAAGAGTCTCCTCAGAAGGCTTCATTATTTAATTTCACTCCTTAATTGATATCAGTGGAGGTTAAATGTGCTATGGGCTTATGTTCGACTCAGGAGCGAAAAGACCTAATTTATTATTGAGGATTTGACTCCCACTAGCTGTGTTACCTTGACCAATTCACTGCACGTTTATAGCCTCCCATTTCTTCAATGTACCTTTGGAATATTGGTCATTTCTCTATTTTCCTCATACTTTTGATCTAGAACAAAGGAGATAAAGATGGCCATCATTCATACATGCGCAAAACCTTCACAGTTTTAGTTTTTGTGTGTTTAGAGAAAACGACACAGAAATTTCTAGCATGGCATCTCACTAGCCCCTGGGATGAGGTCTCAGCAAATGACTGCTTAAAGTAAATGTTACATTCTAAAAGTCTGGTCTCCTGCTGTGCACCTGTAGAACTGTGCTACTTTGGTGATGTATATTCAGTCGGAGGCTACTTCTATTCAGGAGACTGAGGATTAAGCCAATGTGGAAAACTTTAATTTATAATAAATGTTAGCCTTTTAAAGATAGTCATTATCAGCCTCCCCCACTTTGAAATATCTTGGAAGCCACGTAAATCACCATAGGGCTATTTATTGATTACAGAGTTAGTGCAACATTATGGTCTCAAGGGATATTTCATCCTGATGAACTATTGCAACCACACCCCTTTCAGGGTGTTGCCATGTTTGGGTCCAGCTGATTCCATCTCAAACAACATAATGAAGACATACACACACATTCCAGTCCTCTGCTTCTTCCTTTATAGAGGCTTGAAGCAGAACTTCTCTCTTTCATTAAGATCATTTTCTTAGAAAATGTTTCTTACCGCTTTCAATCATCCTAATTAAAACAAAGGTCTTCTCCAACCTCGCCTCTGCTTCAGCAATCTACATAGAGGATTTGCCTTACCATTAATTTGGAAAATGTAATGAAAACTGCTTTTATTTAAACTTACACGGAGATATACTACTTTAAAACCAATAAGCATTCTTAACTAAAATGTGCTTGCTATTTTTATTATTCTATTTATTTAATCTACTTACTCCATTCCGTTTTAGGTATTTATAAATTTTTCTTATTTTGTTTTTAGATATTTAAAGAAGGGAAGATGGAGGTTTAGAGAAGTTGAATTAATTTTCTCAAAGTTAGATAGCTAGTAAGCGAGGATTCCATCAGAGGTGAGATTTCCATCGAAGTTAAGCACAGAATTAAACTTTATAGCTCTTAACTTATTTAAATATAATAAAATCTCAGTATCATTTGATCATATATCTGAGAATTTTTTAATAATTCTGATGGGTATACAAAATGGTCATCATATCTTCATGATAATAATGATATCACATCATCTGGATTGATTTGAAATCATTTCCATGGTATTTCATTTCTTCCAAATAGTTACATCATAGGGTATGCTTGATCTTGTTTCTTTGCTTAAATTATTCGTTGATTACTACCTTCATGGATGGGTAGTATAGTCAGTGGGCCCATTAGAGTTTTGGAGTAAGACAAACTTGTCTCATGGCTGACTTACTTGCTGGATTAGTTCTGATTCATTGTGTGGCCCTTTCATTTCAACATTGGCAAAATAGAAAGTTTACTATCCCTTCATGCACTTTCACTGTCAAACACTTGAATCCAAAAGAAGACATAAAACAAAAATAAAGTAAGATACAGGTCATAGCTCTCATGGAGAGACTGATCTCACCAGGAAGATGTAACAATTAAATAAGATTATATTGTTACAATGAACAAGAACAAAAGCAGTTCTGTGTCCTTGAGAGCCTAGGTAATGGCTCTCTGGACAGAAAAATGAATCTCAATTTCTAGTGTCTGCTGAATCCTGTGGTACAAACACTCCCACCAAGGCCAATTTCAAGCTACTAATGAGCTCACAGAATCCCTGAGTGTTTTATAATCTGCTGCTGTGATCCTACTGAGTGTTCAGTGGGGAGGGTTTTCTTACCTAGAAACTTCTGTGAGCATCAAAAGGATCAACTGACTTAAAACATGTAAATTGCCTAACAGAATTTGATTTTTGCAGAACAAATTTCTGTAAACACCAGTGCCTTTTAATTCCACATTTCTACTTATGATGTTGCTTGACTCCATTGAATAAATTTAAGATCTTTACAAGGGTTAAAGCTTAGAATGTTTCTTTTTCTTCTATCTGTATCAGGAGTCTTTTACAGACCATGATTTAAATTACATGGTAAAGCATTGTATTCATGCTTCAGGAGTCAGAATATAGACTTTTAAAAGTCCCAGGAGCAAAGATTAATATGTATGCTGTGATGGATAGATGGGTAGGTTAAAATGGTTATCTGCAGGGCATTAATTTTCTCCTAATATGCATAGTCCTCTCTTGAGAGTAAATAAAACCAACATTTTTCCAGACCTTAGCATTGAAACTTTTATCTATCCTTTGCCATCTTAACTTTTGTTTTTCATCTCCTTTTCAATATCCTTTTCAAATTCATTATAATGCCATTCTTACTGCATTTTCTCCTTGGACTTCCATCAAATTCTTGGTTTACACTTTTTAAAAATATTAAGTCATTGCTATTCCTTCTTTTTCTTCTTCTATTTATTTGTGTTTAGCACAATGCCATTTTTTTAGCTTTTGTTTTACCTTAGTTTGGAGGCAGTAACTGGAATATACCTGGCATATAGAAGATGCATAGATCTTACACATACAGTTTGATGAATACTGGCAAATGTAGACATATTTCTGAGATCATTTATTGTGTTGCTTTTTATCAATGATGGACTGTTTCTTAAAAACTTTTAATGTTTATTTTTTATAATTTTTAAATGTTTTTTATTTATTTCTGAGAGAGAGAGACAGCATGAGCAGGGGAGGGTCAGAGAGAGGGGGAGACACAGAATCTGAAACAGGCTCCAGGCTCCAAGCTAGCTGTCAGCACAGAGCCCGACGCGGGGCTCGAACCCACAAACCGTGAGATCATGGTGTGAGCCAAAGCTGGACGCCTAACCAACTGAGCCACCCAAGCACCCCAATGTTTATTTATTTTTGAAAGAGAGAGAGCCAGAGCATGAGCAGGGGAAGGTCAGAGAGAGAGGGAGACATAGAATCTGAAGCAGGCTTCAGGCTCTGAGCTGTCAGCACAGAGCCCAATGAGAGGCTTGAACTCACAGACCGCAAGATAATGACCTGAGCCAAAGTCGGATGCTCAACGGAATGAGCCACCCAGGTACCCCAATGATGGACTCTATAATTGATGAATATCATAATTTGTTATATATTATCTTATTAATGTACATTTGTATTGTTTTCAGTTTGGGTTAATTATGAATAATCCCTCCACAAATGTCTTTATTCAAATCTTCTCTGGGATACGTTTGTACTTTTTTTAGTGAGGGCATAAATACTTTGTGGTGAAATTGATGGATTAGAGCCTAGATGTATAAATAATGTTATAAAAAATTGCCAAAGTAATTTTACAAATGGCTATGACAATTTAATTCCTATCAGCAATGTACGAAAGTTCCAGTTTCTTCACATCTTCATCACATTTGGTGATTTCTGTTTTCTAGCTTTTTAATTTAGCCATTCCAGTGATTATGCCGTGTGATATCTCACTGAGGTTTTAAACTGCATCTTTCTGAAGACTGATGAGGGCAAGCCTGTTTTCATGTGCTTATTAGCCTTCCTGTATCTTTTTATGTGAAGTTTTATTTTTCTTATTTTATGGTTGTTTTGTAGGAACTCTATATATTCTGTATACAAGTTCAGCATCAGATATATGTATTGTGAATATTCTTTACCAGTCTTTCATGTGTCTTTTCATTTCTCCACAAAGTCCTAGGAGAGGTATGGATAGATAGATGGTGGTTTGTATCTGAGTAAATTTATACCTACAGAGATATTATCGGTCAGTTGGAACCTCTGTATTTGGGAGAATAAAATGGAATTAGAATGGAAAAGATTTTTGGAGACTAACATCTATTATGCAAGCAAGATTAGGCAGAGGGAACCATCGAACTGAGGTGCAGATCTGATAATCTGACACTTCAACAGGGAACTCCAGACAAAGATTGCCAGTTAGCGGGGCCCCCATTTTGGGCAGACAATGGTAGAGTATTACTGTGCGGTCTTGCTCTCACTGCCTGGGATTGTCCTGACCACCTGTGACCACTCTGAGCAAAGCATAATCCTGAAGGGTGACACCCAGGGAGTACAAGCTGTACAGCTATAGGCTGTACCCAGTCTGCCACAGCCCACTCGTTCTGCTACATGGACCCATTGCTTCATAAAACTTGGAGAGAAGCTTCTTCAGTATTCTTGTGGGTCTTGTTTCCTGATAGGAAACTTGGTATCGGACAGCCCTGCACAGTTTCTGCCATTGATTTTGGGCTACAATTCAATTGATATGCATCAACCTATTCTTCCACTGACATTATACATTTCCCTTGCCCTGAGCCCTCACTTTTGCTGATCTCAGTGTTTATTTGGGAATGTGACATAAAATCTCATTCTGGGAAAGGTGGCTAACTCCTTGGTTATGATATCCATCTCCAGAGAGGCTTTCTGCACATGTCCATTTATGAATGGAGACCCTTCTTCTTACCCTTTGGACTCTGGACACAAGGAATCCAAAGTTACTATTCAAAGCTGTAGCTTCTCATTGAATAAGACTTACCGTATTCTCTCCCCACTGTTTCTAAAGTCCAATCGCAGACACGAATATACTACAGTGCTGTCTATTACAGGCACCTGGCTGATGAACTGAGCCATATACCCATGAGTCTTAGACTTTTTCTTCATTGTTAATTCTCATGCAGGAACCCCATATAGCTGTGAGGAGAGAAAAGAGTACTAATACAACCAGGTTGGATAAGAGCAAGGTCAAGTGAACATGACAGCATGCCCATGAAGCTCGCTTGTGTCGTCCAGCCATGATTACACTCATTTCTTAGGTTCTGTTTCTGCCGTTATCAATGGCTGCTGGACCCAGAGAACATTTGATGTAGCAGGTCTATCAGCAGATTTCTAAAGTGGTTATAACATTTTAACTCTAAACCAGCAGTGTGTGAGCATACTACCTGTTCTACCCCCCATCCCCAACATTTGCAATTACTGGTATTTCTAAATTTCAGCCATTCAGGTGAATATGTAAAGTTCTATTATGGTGGCTTCACATTTACATTTCCCCTGATAATTCAGATGTTTATAACCTTTTTGTGTTATTCTTTTAAGAAGTGTCTGTTTCTATAGTCTACTTATTTTCATTCGATTTTTGCAGTACTACCATCTAACGGAGGACAGACCCCCAACTACCATGCATTAAAAGACAGTGGGAAGACTTATGACAGATGAGTCTTTTTAGGGACAACAAAGCAGGATCCAAAATGGCTTGAGTGAGCAAGGTAAGAAGGCTGGTTTAGGGTTTTATGGTAGGTTTAGGGTTAGAAGGTAGGCCTGGAGGGGTGATTTCCTTGCAGTTTGAACCACCTGCAAGTATCAAGAAAGGGGGCATCTGGGCTTTTCATCAATGCCTCCCAGTAGTGAGCTGGCAACAGAGGACATGACATGGTTAGGTTTGCAAACTTTCAGCAGTCAAGTAACAAAAAACAGAGTGGGGCTCTTTATTACTCTTATTTGTATTTGTATTGATGACTTGAAAAAATATTTATATATTATGGATAACTGTGTTTTATTTGATCTATCCATTGTGAGTGAACATTTTCCAAGTGTGCACTTTGTCTATTCATTTTAAAAAAGAAAACTTTTCATGTTGAAGAAGTTAACATATTTTTTTCCTTTTACACACAGTGATCTTTGTAATCTGCCCCCAAATCCTTGCCCCTTGCAATGTTGTGAAGATATTTTCCTATGCTTTCTTCTAGAAGCTTTTTTGACTTGAGGCCAATAATCCACTTCAAATGATTATTTCTTAAATCAAGTTATGTGAAATTTGAAGTCTTTGTTTTTTCTTCCATGCAGATATCCTCTTATTCCGGAATCATTTGGTTGACGAAATATTTCTCTTTTTCCCATTGAAATAACTTGATAGATTGACCAAAAATCAGTTGATAGTTTATGTGTGGGTTGATCAGAACTCCTGATGTTGTTCTACTGATCAATCAGTTATCCTTAAGATGATACCACCCTGTCTTGAGTACTGAGGTTTTATATCAAGTGTTAAAGTCAGAAAGTGACAGTCCTCCAATATCTTTCTTCTTTTTCAAGATTGTTTTGGCTATAGTCAGCCCTTTGCATTTTCAATTAAATTTGAGATTTAGCTTGTCTCTCCCTTCAAAGGGGACTGATTTAGTTTTGATAGGGATTTTATTGAATCTATGAATCCACTTTATGAAAAAACATCATAAATATTATGTTTCCAATTCATGGCACAGATTTCAATTACCATGGTTTTGAAGTTCTAGATCAAAAGGAAAGGTGAATTGAGGTATTCAATGTGACAATTTGCCACACACCCCCATGTAAAAAAAAATACTGTTTCTCTCTTCTGTAGAAATCTCAACCTATTATTTGTTGTGCTAGAGACTATCTTATCCTTAACCTTACCACGTTTGTCCTTTGGGATAGCACGGAGTGAAGGATGTAAGGGCAATGGAATGAAGCATAGGGGTCTCCCTCTGGTTAGGTGAACAGCCATCTTTTTCTTCTGCCTTGTTCTTAGTACCAAAATAGTTGCCCACTTCACTTTATCACAGTGACTAAAGTAATAGGATTTCCCTGGTTCTAATAGGGTTCCCCTTTTAATATTGGAGTCTGGTTTCTTAAGCACCATTCTGAGGCTTGATAGCTGCCATACCTACCTGTATTTACTAACTTTGCTGAGATCTCTCCAGAAATAAATGCTGTTGAGATTACTCCCCTGTTGGAGCCTCCATACTGCCACTTGTACTTCTGCTCAGACTGGTGCTCACCTGGTTCAGATTTTTTTCAAATAGACAAGGAACCAAGGAAATATGCTTTCCCTGATAACATTAATGCATGCATGTTGAATATCATTTCAGAAACCCTAAAATACACAATGAAAAAATAATGAAAATTATTCATAATCTCCCAACTTAAAGAGAAAACTATTGCCATTGTAAAGGCTTATAATTTTTATAACATCATACCAATATACATGCATATAATTCTACATAAGCTGATTTTGAAATTTTTATTGTATTTACTTACTGCTTAAACCACATGACAACATTCCTCTTCTAAAAATATATGAATATAAATGACAAAGCTAAATTAATGTGGCCTTGGCTGAGGTCATGTACTTCCTGGGGTGGCCCAAATCCAATGACTGAATGAGATGGGCTATAAAGGTCCTGGTTATCTGGCCCAATGCAGAACAATTCAAAGGTGTAGACCTCACTGAAGAGGTCTTTGAAGAGTTAAGTGAGGCTCCCTATACCCTTTTGGGCCCAGACTCTCAGTATCTGCTTCCGAAGAACCCAACCTGCCACAGTCACCTTGACCTAGATGCACACACAAAAGATGGTCCCTAATCTTATAGATAACTACTATTATAAATTGCTGCACATCAGTATTGCAGACAGACAGACAGACAGACACACACACACACACACACACACTCACACTCACACTCACACACACACAACATGGTCTTTGCTATGGACTAAATGTTTGCGTCCTATCTCCAACATTCATATATTGAAATCCTCATTCTTTCATATATTATGAAATCCTCATTTCATGATGAAAGTCTCATTTCCCTTCTTATTCATTAGGATGTGAGGCTTTTAGGAGATGATTGGGTTATGATAGTAGAATCCTCATGAAGGTAAGGGATTAGTGTCTTAGAAAAGATAACCCAGAAAGCTCTCTTGCTCATCCTGCCCTGCAAGGACACACTGAAAATATGGCAATCTGTGAACCAGGAAGAGGGCACTTACAAGATATCAAATTTGGGGCGCCTGGGTGGCTTAGTCGGTTAAGCATCCAACTTTCGCTTAGGTCATGATCTCACGGTTCGTGGGTTTGAGCCCCGTGTCGGGCTCTGTGCTGACTGCCAGCTCAGAGCCTGGAGCCTGTTTCAGTCTGTGACTCCCTCTCTCTCTCTGACCCTCCCCTGCTCACACTGTCTCTCTCTCTCTCCTAGAAATAGATAAAACATTTAAAAAAAAAAGAAAAGAAAAGAAAAGAAAAGGAAAAAAACTGTAAAACAAACAAACAAACAAAAAAAACCAAGATATCAAATTTGCTGGTACCTTGATCTTGGACATCAAGCCTCCAGAACTGTGAGAAATAAATATCTGTGGTTTCAGCAACTTAGTCTACAATAATTTGTTATAGCAGCCAGAATTGACTAAGACAGTATTGTGTTTTTTTGTTTGTTTTTTGTTTTTGTTTTTTGTAATTTTTACATGAACTATACTAAATCTATTTCTCACTGGCCAACTCTATTATTTTTTATTTTCTTCTCAAAAATATCTTTACAGATTTATTCACATATGTTGACCTACCCCATCATTTTAAGTGCTGCTTTATTTCATACTTACATACTTAGGACAAGAGACAGTTTATTTAGCCATTTCTCTAGTGATGGACTCTTAGGTTATTTCTAATTTTTAGTTATTTACAAACAATACCAAAAACAATACCTTTGCATATAACTCTTTCTGCAGAGGCGGGACTGTATGTTAGGTAGGTACAAAAAAGTGAAATTACTGGGTCAAAGGAAGAGTTTGATTATTATCACGTATCCCCCAGCACGGCTGTGCCAATTGAGACTCTTCAGCAATGAATATGACTAACACATTCCCTATATCCTCTCTCTCACACTTGACGTGTTCATGTGCATTTTGCCATTCTTATCTTGTAAATTTACTGCTAATGTCTTCTTTAAAATGTTTATTGGTATGCATTTATTTTCCAGTATTTTCTTTTCTCTTTTATTTCATTGCCATTACCTAAATTTTACAACTTACATAATGCCTCCACATCTATAATCTCATGTTATCCTCACAAGAGTTCTATAAACTAGGCAGAACAGCAATTTGTGCTAATGAAGTTTGAAAGAAAAGATTTCAATATAAATGTTCGGCTCTAGTATAATAACATGTAAATACATTTAAAAGTAAAGTTCTGCTGTATTTACATATATTTAATATTTTACCATTTTGTTTTTCTATTTCCAGAAAAAAAAATAAAACACTGCTTATTTCTAAACCTTGCTGTACCTAGTGCTCAGTTGAAAAATATCTTAATTCAAGGGCAATTGAGAGAGTTTATTCATTTTAAATATTAGGCAGCTTTCCCTCTGAGAAAATTGTCTTTTTTTTTAATTAATTATCTTCACAGTTCCCTAAATTCAGAATCCAAGACCATTTACCTAGTTATTGCTTAAAACAGTATAATATCATTTGTCTAAAAGTTATCCAACAACTTCAGAGACTTTAATTAAATTTTCATTCTCTTCCTGCTGCAACAGAAATGGAATTTTTCTTAGATAAAATATACATATAAACTTGACCCTGAAATTAGCAGCTCAAGGAGTGTAATGCAAATTTTAATGAGCTATTATTGGAAACCAATAGACAAGATGTGACAATGGATTGCAAAATATAATTTATGGCACTGTTTTTATAATTTTCAAACTAATTTAACTTCTGGAAAGTTTGGCACTCTCTAACATAGTGTCTAAATACCTGATAAAATATACAAATATGGTCACCTCAAGTCCTATCTTTTCAGGGATATTTTTATCAAGAATCTTGGCGACCCCTTCTTCTCTCTCTCTCTCTGTCTCCGTATATATATAATAATATCTCTTTTCCTTTTCTGAATTATGTATCTTAGTACTCATTTCTTAGTTAGTTCCTTCTTTCAATCTCTTTTTTAAAAATTTTTTATAGTTTATTTATTTTTGAGACAGAGAGAAACAGAGCATGAGCAAGGGAGGGGCAGAGAGAGAGGGAGACAGAATCTAAAACAGGCACCAGGGTCTGAGCTGTCCACACAGAATTCGATGAGGGGCTCGAACCCACGAACTGCGAGTTCATGATCTGAGCCAAAGCTGGACGCTTAACCAACTGAGCCACCCAGGTGCCCCTCAATCTTTATTTTTTTTTTACTAAGATTTTCAAAGCTGAGCTCAGTAGGAATCTCCCACTGCCAACCTGATAATCAAAAGCCTCTGCTCCACCATTAGAATAACCTTGGGACATACTGTGCTCTCTGTACCTAAGCTAGTAACCGGATGAGCGAGGCTCTCACTGTTTTTAAGCCAACTTGTCCTTTTTGTCTTTACACATTAGTCAGGGTTCTCCAGAGAACAGTACCAATGGGATATATAAATAGAGATTTGGAGAGAGAACGAGAAAGAGATAGAGATTGAGTGAGAGTGAGAGAGAGAGAGAAATGAGAGAAAGAGAGAGAGAGAGAGAGAAACTGATTGTAAGGCATTGGCCCATGTGATTGTAACGATGGGCAAGTCCCAAATTTATAGGGAGGTTGACAGGATGAAAATGTAAGCAGTGTTGCTGTTTCAGTCTTCTTGAGGCTAAATTCCTTCTTCGGGAAGCTTCAGTCTTTAAGGCCTTCAACTGATCTGAAAAGACCTACCCACATTACAAAGGGTTATATGCTTTACTGAAAGTCTACTGATTTAAATGTTAGGCATTGCTAAAAAATACAGTCACACCAATGCCTAGACTGGTGTTTGACCAAACACCTAAGTACCATAGCATAGCCAATAAACTCAACCTTAACACCTGAAAATAAGACTCAAGCCTTAGTATTCCAGGGCAGAAGGAGAGGAATGAGAAACAAAGCAAAACAAAACTAAGGAAAAAGACAGCCAAGAGACACAGTCACACAAACATGAAAACCTAATATTTATTACCTTCATGGGTGCTTCTGCACTTAAATTTTCTTTTAATGTTAATTTATTTTTGAAAGAGAGGCAGAGTATGAGCAGGGGAGAGGCAAAGAGTGAGGGAGACACAGAATTGAAACAGGGTCCAGGCTTTGAGCTGTCAGTACAGAGCCCAATGCAGGGCTTGAACCCACAAACCATGAGATAATGACTTGAGCCAAAGTCGGATACTCAGTCAACTGAGCCACTGAGGCACCCTTGTATTTAAAGTTTAAGTCAGGAATTAATGTGTATATTTTCATGCCATTTCTTTCTTAGTTTTACTTTTTTTAGATAAATAGTAAAAAAAAAACAAAATTCATAGGACTCCCAGTGTTTTGCTGCAAGGCACTGAAGCTCACACAGGTTCAAAAGTCATCCTTGATCACGTAGTGGACAGTGGGTCTTAAAATTGTACCTATCATATGAATACAGTCAAAAGAACAGTAGAGGTTTGATTGTGCAAGAAATTTTGGCTGAGGAAATTGGACCTCTTTAAGTTATGAAAGGAGAATAAGAAAAAGAAACAAGATATTTGTACGTGGTTAGTAACAATGAATTGCATGCTGGTTATGAGGGAAGTGAAAATAAGAGAGACTGATCCACAGTTTAAAAATAAAATGGGGTTGATGAACTTGAAGAATTGCCATGATGGATATTCTGAAACAGTGACCTGTGATGGTAGAATGAAGGCTGTGGAATCATGGCATGAGAGCAGTGCCCCCACTAATGGTGTGAGATTCGGGTGTGAGGCTGAAGAAGCATGAAAGAAAGGTTTTTGGAAGAGGTAAAGGAATTGAGAAGCCAAGTGGTTTATGAATTATTTATTTGTATATGGACAAGTCTGGGAATTCCTATAGGAGCAGCAGTCTAAGGAGAGGTATGAAGTCAGCAGCCAAGGTCTTCCACAAATGGAGGAAATTGACTGCATGCTTCATGCATCACCTCATCCAGATAGTGCAGCTAGGGTCATAAGTCTGTGGTACAACCTTCAAAGGAACTGGAGGGCAAGGCTGTAAGAGGAATGTCTAGGGGGTAGCGATGGCCCAGAGGCACTAAGTGAAAGCTTGGAAGTAAGAACAGTAATTCTGCCACCAAGCACATTGTGCTAGTAGTGAGATGAAGCTGAAGATAGGCAAGGTCAAAAATGTTCAGAGCCAAAACAACTGCAGGCAACAGTTGGTGTCATAAGGAGCAAAAGTCCAAGAGTTTGAAGCCTCTGCCTTGGCAGGATTGAGATGCCCAACTTTCTATTGGATGATAATATCGTGATGCCTGGTTAGATGCTACAGGAGCAGAAAAGCTATGTGAAGTCAGGGTTCTCACTGCCTGATCTTCTTTTATGCCTACTATGTGTGGGGTTATGTGTCGTTACAACATTTTCCACATCCCTGATTTGGGGAGCAAATAACTGAAATAAATGGAAGTTTGAACAGAAAACGTTTACCAAGTAATGTGCGTCAAGGGGTCATGGTTCCCCTCTTCCAATTTCACAGAATGCACTATTTCTTCCTTAAACGACATGACAGTAATGCCATTTGCTGCCAACTCGCTGTCATTTTGATGCCAAAAATCATCACACTCTGGTGTCACAGATATTAGAGAACCACATGAAAAAAAATGTGTTGACATTTTTCACTCATAATAATATAGGATTGATTGTTTCCATCTTTAATTTAGCCAAAAATATATGTGAAAAAATGCAGTGACTGAATCACAAATGACAGTGACTGAAGGGAAGATAATAAGGCTTTAGGGGGAAAAAAAGCTAACTACCAGAATTATAATTCTTATATTAGTAAAAAAAATGAACTTATTGAATGGTTAAGAAGCAAACGTGAAGAGATTCAGTGATACTTCTGGATTATACTTTGTATTAAATATGATCTATACCAACTGATATAAAGAGTGTTTTGTTGTGGCACAGAGAGACATAAATAATCAGCTTTCTTCTGCACATGTTAAAGGAATTTCCAGTTCCTGATGATTTTATTAGTATTAGAGAACTCTAGCACTGGTAAGATTCTTAGAGATGATATAATCCAGTTTATCATTTTACTGATGAGAAAATAGAGGAAGAGCTGATTTGGCAATTGCTAAAATTCAGCACTTGTGCTTTACTGTAAGCTAGGCATTATTCAATTCTGTTGAATAGGATTTAAATTTGGAATTTCAGGCCGTGAAGAAACCTGGAGACTTGTTTCCTACACAGAACAATGTGAAACAAAACTCAGACATGCCCACAATGGTTTCAGCGTTATGAGATACAGTACTTTCCCCTTGAACTAAGCATTGTGAGCATTGTGTTACTCATATTCACTTGCTTCTTATAGTAAATTCACCTTTGGGATTCTGATTTGTCTTCTTTCCTATGAGAAGAGGGTTAGTAAGAATACCTACAACTCTTGATGTTGCAGTTACTCTCAAGGCTGTGACTGAGCCTTACCTTCCATTTCCTCTGTCACACATTCTACCAACTCAATGAGCACCTCTCCTACTCTAGGTGATTTGTCTCATGGGGAAATCCAGATCTCATCCTTGAAGGGTCTGAATATTTGGTTTTCATGCCTATCTCACGTTTGCTGATATATTTGTTCACTTAACAGTAGGTTCTGTTGAACACCAAGAGACAGTCCAGTTGATCACTTGAGTGCCAAACATATTCTTCCTTTCTCCGTGATGTAGGAGAAAGCCAACCTCTTCATAATTGGGGTCATTAGCCCAGCCAATATGATGATATCTTTCCTTGATATTAGTCTTTTAGCATGAGGAGCCTAGATGATCAAGAGACAGCCAAGGCTTGGAGTTCAGTGGAACTACAGTGTTACCAGGTGAAAACATCCCTTCTACAAGAACCAAGACCTCCAAATTTGCAGAGCTTAAATATGGGATTATAAGGAATACATATTCCCCAATTAGGTGGATGGAGAGGGGGATCACTCCATATTCTACTTCTTGTTATTGAGCAGATACATTTACTTACAGAAGACCCACATAATAGCCATTAATTTAGGATATATGTTCTATCTTTGTGAATGGTGCTCCATCTCTAATCAGGAGCCCCAATTACATATTTAAGAAGTCATTCCACCACTCTATTTTCCAAGATCTTTGAGGTGGTGTAATATATGATAGGAGAAGTCAGGGATGCAGCTGTGAGTTCCTGGCAATCAATATCTCCAGGAACTAGGGGATAGATGTGTCAGCCCTGGAGAAGACACATGTAAGGCACCAAGCACTTAAGTAGTTTTGATGCAGTCTCCATGATTTTGATTATAGTATGATTAAAAGTAATCCTGTGTACAGTCATTAGTTTATGGACAAATATTTTACTAAGGACCTACTATGTGAGCTATAAGAGTTCACCATCAAGCGAGAGACTAGAGAAACATTTTCTAAAGTCAGTGCTAGGAAGGATATCAGAAAGGGTCAACATAGGCCATTGTGAAACTGAATAAGACATCACCTATGAGTTTACCCAAAATAGGACTTTTTAAAACTAAATAAGTTGATCTTGTTGAATCTTAAAGTTTAGAGTTAGAGTTTTATTATGGATGAACAATTATCCCAATTACTTTGACAAATGAATGATTTCTCTGAAATCATATCGGGATCAGCCTGTTTGTTTGAGTGCCCAGCTTATAAAGAGGGCAGAGTTGGGGAAGATCACCAAAAAAAGGGGTTATCTGTCTGCCAGTCAATATAATTTAATTAAACCTGGGGTCAGTGAAGAGGTCATTGCAGCACCTGGCTCACCACAGCTTATTTTGTTTGTGTAGAGAAACCATCTCCTTCTGCAAAGTAGACAGCAGAGTAATCTCCTGATGGGGGGTACGTAGAGTGAATAGAGACCCCAATGACTGTAGTGAGATTTCACACTAGCCAGTGAGGTGATAACCAGAGAGGTGATCAAGGATAAGAAAAGCATTCAGAGGAGTAGTATTTCAGATCCTATTTGATCAAAGTAATTTCCAATCCATTAAATGGGATATAGCAGCAGACATTTGCATTCATGTGTCATACTTAACTCAGGTGAGTAGCAGCAGTGTGACTTCATGTGGTCTATGTGTATGGAAGCCAGAGAGAGACAAGGCAGCCTCCTGAAAGAGGGGCTAATGAATCAAATGCTCACAGGAACCAAGGAAACAGGGAAAATGAGTGACCCAAGGCAGTTGCAGCAAATGACAAGTGGCAAGGACAATGATACCGTGATTAACATGTGCAAAGCCTGTGTGAATGGCTCCACTAGAAGTCAGCCTCGGCCAATGGGGCTTCTGTAAGAAGTAGGCCAGTATTGCAAGATCTCAAGCATTTTTCAATGTAATATGTAATATTTGTGTAAATTTATGTAAATTTCTAGTATTTAAATGTTGGAATTAAACAAAATTTTAAAATCTGGCTAGGCCAAAGTCTATGAATCTGAAAATCAGAGGTTACCTATCGGCCTCTACTTTGAAACTTTGAAATAAAAGCGTGTCAGTATCTTAACATAGAGGGTAAAGCTTCAGAGAAGGGCTTCTGTGGCATTCAGGGGCCCAGGTATAAATCAGAAAACTGAGGGGTCATGCCAGTAATTAGGGTTGGAATATCTACAAGAATGAGAAAAAAAAAAAAAAAAAACAACTAGAGTTCTGTGGGCAAGCTAGCACCCTAGTATGCATCATGTATGTCTGAAAGATTGATTTGCAATCTCTTCAGGAACTTCCAGATGTGATCTGAGGACAGAGGGCAGGGAAATATTGAGGAAAGAGACAGACCACTCCAGGTTGGTAGCTGGCAGGTGTAATATCCAAGGGAACTTGCACACAAGGCAACAGTTAAAGCTGATCTTCTCACCCCCTGCCAGATCTTAAAAGGTGATATAGAGGTCCTCACTGAGATCAGTCACATGTACTGTCTAGAAGGCCACAGCACCACATCACTATGTCAAGGCTGTGTCCCTGGGGCAGCCTCTGGGAGCAGGGAGGGAAAGCAGAACTCACATTCCAATGACAGGGGAGGAATGAAGAGTCTCTGAGTGCTAGGGTCCACCTCACAGGTCAATCAGTGGTTACATCCCCTCGATGCCCTCCCTCAACACTCCACCTCTCATCATGACCAGCTTGTACAATATCACATGTCCCCTTATTCTGCAGTGTGCTCTGAGCACTCAGCAAGGAATCTCACTAGCATGAAGGTGGCTTCTTTGGTGGCTATCTGACAACATTGGAGGAAGATTCCATAGCAAAAATACAAGCACATGCAAGAGGAAACATGATTAAGACAATGATTTCCAAAATCAGTAATGACTTATTCCACCAAGAGCCTCCTGATCTGAACCATTGATTTTTTTTTTTTTCGTTTCTTTATTTTGAGAGAGACAGGAAGAGGAGGGGAGGGGGAAGGACAGAGAGATAGGGAGAGAGAGAATCCCAAGCAGGCTCCATGTTGTCAGTGCAGAGCCCAATATGGGGCTAGATCTCAGCCTGATGTGGAACTCAGTCTCACAGCTGTGACCTGAGCTGAAACCAAGAGTTGGATGCTTAACCGACTGAGCCACCCAGGCACCCCTGAGCCATCAATTTATCAAGTCTCCTAGACTTGGGGTCATATCACTTAGGACATTCACTTGTGTGCTCATGTGATTAAATAAAGATAATACATTAGAATATTCATTGGGTATGAACACACATCATTCTTTTTGAATAATGATGTGGATGCCTCCTTGTGAGGTAGTCATGCTTTGGAGGATAGCTTTTCTCATTAAAGGCATTTCAATGTTCACGAAGAACAGGCTTTGTTGGCTATCATTTCATGTTTGCTGGGTGACTTTAGTAAAGGGCTTCCATGTGTGCTATTATGTCCTCTAAGCCAAGGGAAGAAACAAAGACAGTGGCCAAATGATTGTATCAGAATGTGCCCACCTGTCCTGGAGTAGAAAGAGATTGGTAGCTTTAGGCACATGGTCTGGTTGTACATCCCTTATATGTTGGCTGGGGTAGGCAGCCCTGTCAAGCATGAGAATAGACTTGGAGCAGGACATGCTGGACAAAATCTCCTACCTTCTCTACTCTTTCAATGGTATGTGTTTTATTCCAGGTATAGTATATTTTAATAGGTCCAGCTTGCAGCAGGACAATGGGATTCTAATGGAGACTGAATACTTCTTACTTAAGGTGCAAAGTATCTCACACATCCAGAGGATGTCATATTGAGAATTCCAGTAGACAACTTCTTTCCCAGGCATGATGGTATGTGGTGTTTCAGTAGCACAATGCATTGATTCATGGGGAGAGTAGAGCAATGGCTCTTTCCCAAGACTTTCACCCCTTTATGGTATTGGGTGCCTTAGTATGGGTCCCCGATCTAGCATATGGAGTAACAGGCCTATAGGTTTATCATTCAGGTATATTAAAGCCTGGGATGATAATTTAGTCTACCTGGTCAAAGGTAGATTTAACTGTTTGCAATTTAATCTGCTACTTTAACATTTCATTTCTTTTCTTTCTATCAACTCTGCTGCTTGCAATTACAAGAGAATGAAACCTCCATTCAATGTCACATTCTTTTGCCCAGTCTTTATACCTTTGGAATGTGACGCCCCCCATCAGTGTCTAGTCAATGAAGGTATCTGCACATGGTACAGCATCTCTAATTCCCTATAGGTGGCAATCTAGTTTGCATGGTAACAGGGAGATTTGAATTAGTCAAGACACAATGTCCACACAAGCACAAGGATATTTAGAACTCTCACTCAGTGGGGAAGAGGCCAATATCATCAATTTGCCAATCCCTTACTGCCGGGGGCCGCACCGGCCTCTCTGGATGGCAATCACAGCAAGGAAGTGGCAATGTTTGCAGCTCCTACCATGAGAAATGAAAACTGGTATCTCCTTCTGCTACTATTGGCTCATGTTGGATATAAGCCTACTGGTATTGACCAGGCCTCACAATATTCCATAGCAGACCCATATTCTGAATACAGATACCTCATAAAGAAAAGCATATTCCTGCCTCTACAAAAGAGATTTTAGATGAAAGCTCTATAGGCGATTGTCAAAAGGCTCTTCCTATGGGCCTTGCAGATCCGATACTTAGGGGGTTAAGAACACAAGAATTACAGTTGATCCTGGCCCTGAGACCAAGGGCCTATTTTGGGGTTAAGAGCAAAACATAGTTACCACATATATCTTTGCTAATTGGTGAAACAACAGTCTCTTCCTCAGGGCCTACTTTCCACAAACACCCTCTCTTACACTGGCAGCTGGGATGAGGATAGATAACAGTAGCTAAAACATAACCCAGGGGCAAAAGACTGACTCATTCAGGGTCCCCATGTTAGTTTCCACTAACAAACCAATTCAGAAACATTCATCCTCTTGAGAGCCAGACAAAATACTCCTAACTTATCTATATACAATTTGACCTATATGTTATCCTGTTTTTCACTAAGAACATTCTGTTATTTCCTTGGTCAGAATAATTCTACTATTGATATCACAAAAGGCCTCTCATTGTAAGAAATTCCTTTCTATGACTTCATCTTGTTACTGAACCTTTAAATAAAGACACAAAAACTGACAGGACGGAGATGCCTGCCTGGTGATCAGAAAGAATCTCGGGGCTCTCTCATTTCCCTCTCGCCGACACCGTCCATCCTTCAGGGACCCCTAGACCTGCTGGAGCCGGCAGATTTGAATTAGGCAAGACACAATGTCCACACAAGCATAAGGATATTTAGAGCTCTCACTCAGTGGGAAGGAGGCCAATATCATCAATTTGCCAATCCCTTACCATTTGGGAACTACAGTGGTTGATCCCAGACTCCTTTGGCCATTGTCTTGGGCATTGTGTAGGATACTCAGGACCCGCTGTTACTGCATTAACCAAGTCACTGTATTTCAGGAGCAATCCTGCATTCTTGGCAATAAGTTCTCCATCTGGGTGCAACGGGGGAAGCTCTTTCTCTGCACCCAATCTGCTATGTTTACTGAAGGATCAGTTGTCAGAGTTCACACCTGAGCTAAGCATCAATTTCTTTGCCACTGGAGTCAGCATCTAATGAGCTGGGATGAGGAAGAGAGTATGTACCTCCTCATGCTCTTGCAGGCTGATTCAAATGTCTTTTCATACAACCTGATCCCACAAGGGCTTATTTGTGATTGTTTACCCCTCAGCTCCCTGTTATCTGAGTCATAGGGTTAATCTCTTTAAAACAGCACAACTGTCAGTAAAAAGTTACTGGCCAGGGCTCATCGATGATCACCAGTGAAGCCACTCTGAGTTCAGCTGACTGGCTGAACAGTACAGCTGTATGAGAGATCCACCTAGCACAGCTAGGGGCTGGTGCTGTAGGGGGGTATATCAGGTTTTTGCCCCTCCCAGACTTTGGATCAAAATCCTAGGGGTTCTCTCCCCTTCCTTTGTCTCTGCCACAGTGTCTGACCCACACCTTATAAAATCACAGATACATCTAATTTAAATCATATCCTTGATTGGAAGATACCCAGAGCTTTAATCTGCTTCACTAATACTTTTTGTCTTCTCAAAGGAAGCTTGTTGCTCTGATCTCCACTCCTACATGTGTCCTTTTTTTACCAGGTAGTATAAGAGACAGAGGCACTGTGCCACGTAAGGAATAAAAGTCCTTCAAACCTCCAAACCCTTGCAAAGGCTTGCGCCTCTTTCTCATTCTTAGGGATTACATAAGCCCACACCTGATCACATCTTGTGGGGTAACACATGTTTACCTAACCAGATAGCTCCCCAAAATGTTATGGCATTGCCGGGGTCTTGAATTTTCTGTAGGTTCAGCACCCGTCTTCTCCTTGGTCGATGTCTCAACTAAATCTGCAGGGTGTCCTGCAGCAGAGCCAAGTCTTCACATGCTACCCTCATTCTACCAATGTAATGGGTCCATTTTACTGATATGGAGAAGGAGAACAGGGACAGGTTTCAGGTTACCATCCCATGCATGTAATTGTGTAGAAGCACTTCAAAAGCCCATCATTGCCCCTCTGAGTGAAGTCAAATGATCTGTGATTCAGTGGCCAGGGATGGAAATTGAAATTTTCTAAGTCTAGTACAGCATGGCACCTCCTAGACCATGGCAAGGTATCTAAGATGGTGCCCATGTTGGGTACATCTGCATGGATGGGGACTCCGCCTTGTTCACTTCTTGGTATTCCACAATAACCTGCCTTGAACCATCTGTTTTTTTGTAGTTGTTGTTTGTTTTTGCTTTTGTTTTTTTTTGTTTTTTTACCTATCATACAGGACTGTTGAAAACACTATGGGCAGACTGTGTAGCACCCAGTCTGTATAGTTCTTAAACAAGTTCTCCTACTCCTTATGCTCCCAGGAAATTTATTTTTTTTGTTTGTTTTTTTAAATGTTTTATTTATTTCTAGAAGAGAGAGAGACAGCGTGAGCAAGGGAGGGTCAGAGAGAGAGGGAGACATAGACTCTGAAACAGGCTCCAGGCTCTGAGCTGGCAGTCAGCACAGAGCCCGACGCGGGGCTCGAACCCACGAACTGCGAGATCATGACCTAAGCTAAAGTCGGACGCTTAACCGACTAAGCCACCCAGGCGCCCCACTCCCAGGAAATTTATATTGCTTGATAATCACCACTTGTGGTGGGAGTGGCAAGCTTACTGGTTCCCATTTGGCATTTTCTCTTAGCACTGATTTGATTACTCTAACCTGGAGGCGGGCTTCCGCAATAGAGGTTTATAAAGTTTGACATTATAGGGTATCAATGTCCAGTATATTCCCTGGTGTTGGGGAGATAAAGGACACATATTTTCAGGGTGCAGGAAGATGCCAAATTTGCAGTGTCACAGGACTCTATTGGCCACATCTGTTTGCCTTCTATAACCATCTATAGTGTTGAGGAGGCAAGAAAATTTCTGAGGGTTACCATGTATTAGAGTACACTTGGATCGATATCCACCAGAATCAGCACCTTTGTTTATTTCTGGAAGACAAGTAAATAGTGAGCTCAACATAAGGCTTCTTTTGATTACCTCCAATGACCCTCCCCTGGAGGCCATCTTGGCTTGCATCCTGTCCCCACGTATCCTTGAAGACTCTGCTGGAATCGGCAGGCAATCTGGGTTGGAAGGGACAGATGTGGCAGGTCTGAATTATTATTCAGGCTTTAAGGCTTTCCACAGGCCAACCAACACAAGGTTGGATTGTTGGTCTATCTGTTTAGAGGAAGTCCCCACAAAAATGAAGTCAAACTACATTTGCTTTCAGATTATTTTTAGGAAACACTTTATAGCTGATTATGATAATCTTTTGGCTTTCTCAGCCCCCTTTCTGTCTTGGGTCTTTCCTATAATCCACACCCATTCCTGGGATTTGCCAGTTTCTTCAGATCAGTAATGTATCACCCAACATCATCAATACCTTGTTCCCTGGCTGAGCTTAGCATGGATAGCATGTCATAATCAGGTTCTAAAGGTGAACTGGAGAACTTTAGTTTCATTCCTACAGTGAATGTGGCCCTACAGGGCCTTTAAAGATGGGGACACAGGTCACCTGTCTCATTCCCAACTCCCTAAATTTTGTTGTATGTCTTCTGCAGATTTTCAGGGTCTCACATGCCCAAGAAGATGCCCCTCATTGAGTCAAGCCTCTCTGCAGGCTAGACAAATCCAATCTATGAATGAGCTAATACCTTGAAGCCCCTGTGGGCCATACAGGCACTTCAAGAGGACCAGGTGTATGATGATGTTGCTCATTTTCTCTGCCTCCCACCCTGTTAGAGAAAAGCCTCATTTTTTCCCCTGGTCTTTTGCTGCAACTCAGCAGCCATATCATTAAGCTCTAGAGGAGCGTATTGTCTCATCAGGAATATTTCCTGAACTGGGAGCTTCCTAAGGCTGGTGTTGCTGATCCTGCACTTTGCTTTCCTTTATATTAGGGGTCAGAGGGCAAGGATGTTTTGTCTGCTTCACTATCATTCACCACAACATCCTCCCCCTTTTCAAAGATTCCCTGTGTCACAGTGTGCTCTGTATAGTTTCTCAAACAAGTGCATTAAGGCAGCCAGCATTTTGGGGGTGCCCAGATACTCACATGGTGGTCCACAAACACCTGACATATGGACCATTCCTCTGCACATGAAGATCTAGGGCCATATCAGGATTTTCTCATGGACCCATCTCTTAGGTCTCTTGGATCCCTGCCAATTCTTGGTTCCCAACATCTTCTACAGTGTCCTGGGTGTGATCTATAACCACTCTGTTTGGAGGGCATGGAGAGATGGAAGAAAGAGGCTGACCCCTCCAGATGGGTAGGCGGCAGATGTGACAGACAAGAAAAATTCATATGAGGCTTTTGTTGTACATATGAGACGAGTAGATCTCCACATTAGCTGGCCAATCTTAAACATTTATATAGAGACATTAACTGGGTTCAATAACGTATTTAGTCCAGGTGGTCTGGATAGGACCTTTCTCTCTCCAAAGTGTATACTTGGAATGGCTCTGTTTATGCAAATGGTGGGCCACACCCACATTCCAGGACATGGGAGGGAGACAGGAGCCTTCAGTTGTCCAAGTCGAGTTCAAGTATCAGGTGGAGATCATGTCCTTTCTATGAGCTCCCCCAACAAGTGGGTACACTGTTTAATCTTTCTTAGACTCACTACAAGCATCTGTAATTATGGGTGATGACATGGCTGACTTCACAGAGTTCTTTAAAGACTTAAAGGGGGACCACATCTTTAGGTGGTAGAGAATTGATTGGCACATCACATGGTCCATGCATCCTAGCACTCCCTTTTGTCTCTGTCCTAACTCCGCATGTTAAAGAAGAGGATGGAGAATGCCAAGTGGAATTCCCGGCATTCATTCCTCTTCCAGCAATATTTTTGGTAAGCATATAAATGCACTTTTTTCTTTGTAAAAGATACCTCTGATGCCTGTAAATTGTGCTCAATAATTTTCATATACCATCTACTACGCAATTTACACCCACTCCCTTCTCTCCTACAAAATGGAATAAATAAAAAGGCAAATGCAAAAACAACTTTGGTAAAAGCTAGAAAAGGCTATAGAAATAACATATTAGATAAGGGTATGACCCAGGGACTTTCATAAAATAATTTATCATCCAGAACTTTGTCATGATGAGTATAATAAAACCCCTGAAACTACCATCTTGAATTTAGGGAAGGCCAGAAGATAAAAAGAGACAACATTCACATTTGTTTTTAGAACCTCTCACCTTAACTGTTTTTCCTCTGAAAACGAGCTCAGGCTTGATTTAGAAAAGAACTATAAAGTCATGTTAACTCTTCTTAAAGCCATTCTGAATGCCGTGCTATGGATTGTTCTCAACACCTATAGGACTTTTCTTAGCAAACAACTTTTAGGTACATAACTAGAACAAGATGAGCCTTGGTGCAAATATAAAGCTTTCCCCTCCTTGACAGACACACTTTTATGTACTGTAGCTAATTTCCTACTTTACTCTTTAAGAAAGGAAACAACAGAATAAAAATTTGTGTAAAGAAACACTAACCCTCAACCCATATGGATATGCTGTGGTCTTGATCCCAAAGGTTGGTTATTTTGTGCATGTGTGATATCTTTACTTTTGATATCAGGGTTATACTGATTTTGAAAAATGAATTTTACAATGGCTTTCTGTGTTGTAAAAAGTTACATAGCATGAACATTATATATTTCTAGAAAATGTATAAAGGCTCACCTATTCAACTACCTGTATTCAGAGACTTTTTAGAATAACTTCTGGAAAACTGATTCACTGATTTTTTTTCCCTAAACTTGTTATCTTTTCAGAATTTCTGTTACACCTCCACTTAACTAAAGTAATTTATATTTCCACCAGAAAATTATCAATGTATCATTGATTTATTCTTTTAAATTTGTTAGCAGAAAGTGTGGTGTTCTCATTGTCTTGATGATTTTAAAATATTTTAACAAGGAATGCTGGAAAGCAAATCGACTATTGATGGTTAGGTTTTTTTTTTTTCATAATTTGTGATCTTTTTGTGAGCTTGATCTAATGATAATGGTAGTGGCCCACAAAATATTTTATTAACAAGAGACAAAAGGTAATTCTGTTGTTGTTTTATACTGACATGAAAATCAAAGCCAAAACACTCAGATGAATTTAACACTTGGTAAATTTATTCCACAACTCCAAAACCAAAAATGTACATCTTCTTCTTAATAAGGATGTTTAAGGAAACTACAATTTCAAAATGAGGTGAGTATAAGAGTGGGTGGGGAGGCTCATCATGGAGGTATTTGTATTGCCCAACAGTTATGAAGAATCACCTTGGCTTGTGTTTATAATGCCTGAGAAAGTTGAAAACAAGAATTTTTAACTTACATCCAATCAAAATTGCATAATGAATGGAATATCCATCTAGTTTTGTTACAAAAAAATGGAAATGCCAAATGTACCTGTGGCTCTTTATCACATTCCTCACGTGTGCTCATTAAATTTCTTTGTTCCGTTCACATAGTAATGAAGCATCTGGTCAGATTCAGGCACTGAGATAAAGTCATGAATAGGGCAGACGAGTCCCTTAATGGAGGTTGTGCTCTACCAGGGAAGACAAAAATAAATGAACAAACTGACAAATGACATGATCTCAAGTGTTAGCAGCATTATGAAGTACATGCTCAGGGTGATGTGATAAACAAGTGGGTCCTACTTCTGAAGGCTCAAGGGAAGGTGTTTCTGAGAAGATGAAAGGGACATGAGAAAATAAAGATGAAGTCAGCTACGTGAGGTCCTAGAGGAAGAGCATGTCAAGGATGTGGAGCAACAAACTCGAGGGTCTTTAGATGAGAGACTGGTACATCTGAGGACTCTGCCCTTGAGTTCCACGCTTTGGGAATGGTGGAGGGTGCAAGAGGGGATGAGGGGCAGAGTCAAGACCACAATGGCCCCATGTAGCAAAAAAAGGGATTTATGTTTTAGGTCTAGTGCGACTGAAAGATCACATACGGTAGAGAAAGAGTGAGTGGGCAGGAGAGATTAACATCATTACTATTTGTGGCTGTGGTTCTTCAGGGTTCTAGACTGGGAGGAAGAGGGGCTCCAGTTGCAGCCCATGCTTTCGAAATCAGCCCTGTACCATAAAGGAGAAACCACACTCTCATCCTCCATTTTGAAAGCAACAGACTTTGCCCTTAGCTCTTCAGTGCATTCTTGTTTAGGACTTGCACTTAGCACAATGACAGAATATGATCTGGGTTTTGGATAAGAGACTCATGGATAGATTTGGTTTAGAGAGTAAGATGACAACTTCTTTTTTTAGCGGTGTTCAGAAATTATTGTCTGTGTATGTGATTTTTGCACTGCTGGAAAAGTTGAAGTCATCCTGTAATTCTTAAATTAAAGAGGTAGAATTCACTCGTATTTGAGAAATAGAGTTGGAAGCTCTAGTGAAGAAAAAAAATAGAACTTTCTCATAATTTCTGTCTATTATCACTTCCCCAATATTAGAATATTTTTTTTGCCTCGAAAGAAAATGAGAAGGCATGGTAAATGCAAACTGTTTCTATTTTCAGTGGCCTTTACAAAAAGGGAATTGTTGAGCTATGTCTTTAAGCAACCTGGTAGGGGGCTTTTAAATATAATTAGTAGGAAAAGAGACATTGTTAGCAATGGTCCTGAGAAATCCTTCTAGCTCCAACCCTGTGGCATTATGATCTGGATTTACCTACCTGGAAATATCATTAGAGTGACTTGTCATCTCCCTGCTCTGTACTGGTTTTCTATTGCTGTTGTAACCAATTACCACACACCTAGGCACTTCAAACAGCACAAATATATTCTTTGATGGTTTTGGAAGGTAGAAGTCTGAACTCGTTTAAGTGTGTATAAAGTCAGTATGTTACCATGGATGGTTCTTTCTGGAGGCTCTGAAAGGGGTGATCTGTTTACCTTCAAATGACTTCAGGTGTTCCTTGGCTTGTTGCAATCTCCTCCATCTTCCAAGAGCATCCATTATCTTTGCTACCATCATCACTTTGCCTTCTTTTCTGATGCTGACTCCTTCTAGATATCTCCAATGACGACAGTCGTGATTACATCAGGCCAACCCAGATCGCCCAAGATAATCATTCCATCTCAAGATCCTTAGCTAAACCACATCTACAAAGTCCTTGCAGCCATATAAGGCAATATCCCCAGGTTCTAATGATTAGGATATGGACATGCTTGAGGGGATTGGGGAGCACTTTCCAGCCCAAATTCATCCACTGTGAGCCAAATTCATCCACAGTTTTTCTACTCCAGTTCACATACCCAGTCCTCGAAGAGCCTCCACCCACCCTTGCCTATTTTCAGGATTTTTAGTGCTCTTTCCTTCAGAAGAACCTTAAAACAACATTATAGTACTAATCACAAAATGATATTCTCTCCCCCTGAAATATCTGGGATCACTTTGTTCTTATTAGGGTATATACCCCAATTCCAGAAAAATAACAAATACTCAAAAACAGATGTTGAATGGCTGAGTTAAAAAAGTAATGTGTTCCCTAGTATTCTGTTTGTGCTTTACCTCCAAAGACCTATGTTCCAAGAGAGTGCAGACCTTTTATAATCTTTAAAATTATATGATTTATCTTTCACTGTATTTTTATTATTAATGTAAAAAACAGGCCACACACCAGAATGACCTAAATTTCCTCAAGAATGTGAAGCAGCCCATGACAACTTAGGAAAGGGTGAGCTACAAGCTGGAAACTGGATAAAAGACATGTGGTACCACAGTGTGGATTGTGTTTGATAAGAATAGTGAACCAATGGGGGGTGGGGAGGGAATGAATGCACATATATTTTCTTCTTTTATCTCTGACACTTTATATATCTGTCTTCATTCAAAGTTAGTGACCTTGAGATTTTGAGCAAACAAAAATGTATTTTATCACTTTAATCTATTGACTAGCACTTACAATTGCTTCATTAAAATCACAATGTAGATTTCTCATACTTTCATCATGTCTCGTGGACTCCTTCCAACTTCCCCAACCCAATGACACTCATCTCCTTTATTTCTTCATGTATCTCCTGTCAATCTAGATTCTTCTCTCTCTTCCATGTAGTGATGTGCTTGACGTATGTGGGTGACTGATGTTGTAATTAGCTCAATAGATTCACTATTTAGTGGGTTCTCATGTATCACAGGGCTCCCTGGTGAAGGAGAGGCCGACTTCATGTTGACTCAAGTTGGGACAGTGAGCAAGGCCAGGAGTAGGAGGAGTTGGGGTTTTGGAAGGAAACATAAGTGGCTAAAGGGAGGCAACCCTTGAATTCCTTAACACAATTTTAGATAGACAAATAGGGAAAGAGACACTTTTTTTAAAAAGCTAAAGTAAGGGGCGCCTGGGTGGCTTAGTCAGTTAAGCATCCGACTTTCGCTTAGGTCATGATCTCGCGGTTCGTGGGTTCGAGCCCCGCGTCGGGCTCTGTGCTGACTGCCGGCTCAGAGCCTGGAGCCTGTTTCAGAGTCTGTACCTCCCTCTCTCTCTGACCCTCCCTTGCTCACGTTCTCTCTCTCTCTCTCTCCTAGAAAAAAAAAAAAAAATATATATATATATATAAAAAGCTAAAGTAAGAAAGTCTACCAGGAACATGGACCAGAGTTCATGGGTATTAAGTGATCATGCTGATTTCTGGTTTTGACTGTGTAAGGTGTTCTGTGGTTTCTTTTTCTCAGGTAATGACAATCTCCATCAATAAACCTGAGACCATCGAGTTCATAGTCAGAGCCACTAAGGCTCAATGGTGTGTAAGTAATTTGCCCAAGGACACACAGCTAGTAGGTTGCAGATTTGAGATTCAAAACCACCAATTTAGCAAATCTGGTTCGTGTTGTACCCAGAGCCACAGATACGAACACTGCTCTATTGCACTCTCATAGTGTACAACACGGAAGCTCCACTAGCAACATGACTATCCTGGGGCCATGGTAACCCTATCCAATGAGAGAAGCTAGGTTGCCTTAGTAAGGATTAAAATAATCAAGAATGATATATTATGTTTGGGGATGAATGTGTGAGTGTGTATGTGTGTGTGTGTGTGTAGTGGAAAAACATTGAGTAGTAATTGCAACTCAGAGACATGTGTGTTCTGATCTCAGCTCTGCAAACTGCAACTGTGGGATCTTTTGAAAGCTACTTAATCTTTCCAAACCTAAGTTTCCTCATCCATAAAACAGGAACGATAATAGAATTATAATAAAAATTAAATTAGTTCCCTCTCATTAGCACTAATTTTCCTAAGCCCAGATTACAGATTTAGAATAAGTGCTCAGTAAATGTCACTGTTCTTTTTATTGTCTATTATTGTCATCATCAACACTATTATTATTACCATATATTACTTTTTCAAACAACAAAGCAGAGCTACTTAAAGTCCTTCAATAATTCATATCCTCTCTACTTGCTGCTGTAACTTAGCAGCATAGGGTCAGTAAATTCTTGGCTACGAATTTTGTATCCTAAAGGCAAGTATTTATGGTCAACAATGGAGCATTTAGCAAAGAAATTAAAATGCTCTAACATCAGAATGGAACTTTTAAAATGTGGACAAAAGCAGACGAAAGAAATGTAAATCATCACAAAGTTGTGTGAGGAACAGTTGAGAACTGAAGCTACTTAGCCTGGAGAAGAAAACTGGCTTAGAGTCCTGTAGACATTCAAAGAGTCATCTTAACAAAGAGTATTTTGACTTTTTAAACAGCCACTACAGACAACTATGAGCAATGGGGATGTTTACAGGGAGACGGTTTGAATTTTGTTATTGGAATGGACTGTCCTGCTAGGTAATGAGCTCCCCACCACTAGACTTCTGGAAAGCAACAAGAATACTGGGGGCATGGACACGATGGGGACAACCTTGTAAGAAATTTTTAATATTTCCTTTTAATTCATCTCTTTACTTTCCTATGTGATACAATCACTTGCTTGAGAGTTCTCTTTGCTTCTGTTAGCCCCATGAGATACAAGGGGCCATGAATTTTATGGAAACATTGGTGGTGCCAATTCTTCTTCACTTTCCATGCCCAGTCACCAGGATGGTGGCCCCAACTGGAATTTGAGCCTAAAGTCCCTACTATTAAGAGTGTACATTTCTCCATTTTCTTGGAGTATCAATTCTCTACCTTTGCAGATGAAGAAAGATGGCAGCAGGAGGTGGACAGGGTTTCAAATTCATTTTCCTGAAGGAATTAACCAAAACTGTTAAGGATAGTTTATCCTTATTGTCTTGTGCATCTCTTAGAGTCTCAAGTTCTAGCCAGTATTTTAAATTGAGAATTTCTGTCATAATGTATATATCAATATATACATCTTTCTACTGATAATCCAGTTCGCAAGATATCTTTGAACAATATGAATCCGACCATTAGTTCCTCCTGTCTTAGGAGTACATCTTATTGCTTTGCTCACCTCTCTGAATAGAAGGCCAGTGTCCTTCAATATGTAGGTCACGCTCAGCACATAAAACCATCTTGTTTGTTGATGCTCTAAGCCAAATGCTTATATATATCTTTTATGACACTAGAGACTTATATGTAGATTCCTTTTCTCTGTCTAGTTTGGTATAGATCCAAACTCAACCTTTCCTGAAAATGCATACTTCAAGTGCATAAGCTTCATGGGAATAATAAATAGATTTTTATCTATGTAGGACTCACACCTGATGACCTGTAACTACTGAACTTTGCCACTCATAAAATACTCATCTCAATTAGCGAGCTAGCCACCCATCAAGTTAATGCCAAAGATAGGAAACCTTGAGAACGTTCATTGCAACTAATGAAAATATGTTTAGAAATCGCTTCTCAAAATGACTCACTCACAAGAAATTGGCTTATTATTATAGACTGTATTTGGTTCTGAAAAATCAATCTTCCCTTCAGCTCTGTCATCTAGCAGCTCATCAGATATTTAAAGCATCACATGAGCTGTCTGCCTTTAACCATTCTTAGAAATTGGGGCATTTTCACAGTTGATCAAAGGACATTAGGGCCGTTATTACACAGATTGAAAACACAGTTACAGCAAAATAAATGAATGACTGGTAGGCCTCTTTAAATGTAACTGTTATGCTCACTTTTAGTCCTCTTTGGCTAAAAAAACAAAAATAGCTGCCTTTCTTGGAAGGGTAAAGATTCCAGGGGAGACATGGGTAAAAATATTAAGCATCATACATTTTTTCAAACGTCTGTAAGTGTTTGTATTACACATTATGAAACACCTTTATATAAAATGCCACAATTGAACAGGAAAATATTAAAAATGTCAGCACTATTATATCATTTCTGAAGACCAATTTGCCTTTTTTTTTTTTTTTGTAAGACTATAATGAGCCGGGTTCATTTTGCTTCCTATCATTTCTCTTTGCAGTAGTAATGGAAAATTTCCCCCTTAGGCACACTATGCTATTCTTGTCTTAGACGATTAGGTAGAAATGAAGAAGTTCATAAAGGTGAGCAATTTTTCCACAAACAGTATGATGCTCAGTACAGTAGCTTGCACCATTCAGACTGAGGAATTCCAAACGAAGTCAAGGATGGTGGTTTTGTGATGTGGCAGGGCCCATAGAAAACAAATAACAAAGCTTCCATTTCTCACCTCCCTGGGAGGTGTGTGGGAAGGCAAGGTTTAGCCTTTGCCTCTGCCTTTCTTTGAATGCTCAATAGGCTGTCAAACAATATAATTTAACTGGAGAATGAATGGTAAGTGCTGATCTCAAATGCATTGAGGTTAGACTAACAGGAGTGGAATAATTGTAGGGCTATTACATTTAAACTGATAGAAAAGATTTTCAGTAATTATTTTTTTGTTGTGGAGGATTAGCATTTGTAGATCAGATGTGTCTGAAACAAAGAAGGCTCAGTGCCTATTATGCCTCCAGAAGCAAAGGTGTTAGTTGCGCTTTTGAGAAAGAACATGGAAAGAGCACATGTTCCGGAACAGCCAGAACTGAAAGCGATTCCTGCCTCTGCGTTTCTTTGCAAATGGAAATGTACAGAGGACACTGAAATCCACTCATCATATTTCTTTACCTGGTAATGGACTTATGTATTCATTTGAACTATATAAAGCTGTTGTTTGACCGTGTTTTACTAAGCAAAATGGCAAAACTTCAGTGTTGCTGAGAGAATCAGTGAATGAGACAACAAACAACCTCACCTAGACCACTTGGTATGGTGCAATCAATGATCTTTCCTCTTTGGCAATGAACCATCAGAACCCCCCAGATGCTGCACTGGTACCAGTACCTCGCTGAGGATAAGGAAGCATCTCATAATCATGCATATGATTTCACCTGCTAATCAATAGCTATGCATAGAGCTTTGCATATTGTATCTCATTTAATTAATCCTTCCAGTAGAAGACAAGTTATAATTATTTCCATCATATAGATTTGCAAACTGAGATCACATATTAGGAACTGGACTCAGGAAGGAAAAGTGGAGAACCTTTTGTCTTAACTAGAACCCTATAGTATCTTTGGAGAGCTCAGGGACATAATTTAAATGTTATAAATAGAATTTTCTTTGCTTCAGCCTCCTTAGAAGCCGTTAACATGTAATAATTATACATAGTCATATGATGCTGAAAATGTATGAGGTATACAGATTCTTTAATTAGGTTTCCAGAATTCAAAGGCTTGACCTTTTACTTTGGACAAGTCACAGTTTGTTTATTTTTAATTTATTTTTAGCTTGTATATATTGATCCCATTGGTAACAGCTACTGTACTAGCCATTGGCTCACGTTACCCCACCTTTATTACCCTTAATAGTCCTGGTAGATGGCAGATTTCCATCCTGCAGAGGTGGAAATTTGGACACAAAGAGGTAACATAACTTACTCAGGGTCATATAAACAGAGAGCAGAGCCAAGATCTGTACCCAGTAGCCTGGCTCTAGGTCTTACACTCTTAATCATGTTGCTAGATTAATGTCTAATTACCCCCTAATTAATCTATCTAGATTGACCTCCAACCTCTAATCTCTAGCTAGATTAACTGCTAGACTATACTTATCATCACTTCACCCAATTATTTTCTAAATCTGAATTACATGTTTCTCTGTTTTGTATAATACCTGGCAACCTTTCACAAAGCTATAGTTTGCCTTGGAACAAGTTTAGGGAACGCAAAGCTGGTTCAACCTCTGACCCAATTTAGAATCCCTCTGTATATATGAGAATGATTCTCTACAACGGGAAAGATTTGCTACATTTTTATTTCATTTGATTTTTACTTTTCATGCCAGATATTTGGGTTAAATTCTTGCATACAAGTAGAGGACACGAGAATGAATAGAAAGACAGTCATCATACATCATATCTCCCCTGTGCTCTAGGAGAGAATAGCCTCAGTTGAAGGAAATTTAATGAATAAGGGCCAGGCTGGCCCTCTAGCTTTGTCATGACCATCTCCAAGGAATAAAGAGCATGACTTTCATAAGGCAGATGATTTTACTGCTAGATTGTTCTAATTATTATAAATTATCTTCATTATAATTTCTACACACTGATCCCAGATTAGCCCTCTGGAGCAACATAAAAACTTAGTTTTTTTAAGAAATATGTTATCATTACTAATTTTAATAATTTGCCTCCCATTCACATATTTGAAGACAACTGATTTACTCTACTCAAGACTTCTGGTCTCTGGACCCTATGTTAAATGAATTCATGTTTCGTTAGTGGCATATTTTGTAGAATTCTTTTTAAATATCTTCCTTACATAGACATATGCTAATTTACCACTAGCATTCATATTTCCAACTTTTAGCTACCCCTAGATACCATATTTCTATAACGTTCACATCCAGTTGTTTGGGCAGTCACTCAAAGGTGCACCAAAATGGAACAGAATGCTGTTTCAGAAGAATGAGAGACTTTTGCATTTCCTCCTAAGGTCTCCCTGCAAATAAAAATTAGATGAGAAAATAGACAGGACTCCTATTTTTAGTTTTAACTATGATTAAAATCCCTCCTACAATACGATAGTTGCATTCTTTCCTGATTTCCACACCAGCTGGCATTTGTGTCATTCAAGAAATGGGAACCAGAGAATTGAGGATTACTAAATAGAGTTAGGTCCACCCTGGGAAATGAAAAGTCAACACCTATTTTGTTTTACTTCCCCAACTTACAGAATTACCATAGTTCTTGCCAATATTTGACATTTTAAACTTCAACAAATTACCCATAGGCACAAAGACACTTCACACAGATTTTCTTATTTAAACAAAATGTCATTGAGAGGAAATCACATTATTGAAAATCACTGCTTTCTCAATGACTGAACATGGTTAAGGTCCTGTACTGGAAATGGGTATAGTTTGATAATCAAAGCATTGAATATGATTTATCATTGAATATAAATTAACCCCACCAAATCATGTTTCCTACAAGTATCAAAATAGAGCAATAAGAAGCCAATCATAGAATAATTGGGAAGTATTAGACTAATTAACAAAGTACGATAATGACAGTCTGTTAATTATATTATCAATGATCTTTTTAAACCTGTGTGTATTTCCTTTTTCTTAAAGAGGAAGTTAAACATAGGTTGTGGCATGCAAATCTAACTTGTCATCTTATGTCTAATCAAGTTCATGACCATTCTACTTGCTGACTGCATGTTGGACATCTTTCTTTGACTCCCTTTCATTTTGTTTGGAATATAAAAGAGAAATGAGACAGAAAATGAATGGATGCTTTCATGATTATCTCTATCCCAGAAGAGTTGAGTAATAGTTCATCCAAACTGCTGTCATCATTTTGACCTACCTATTGTCTGGTTAGGCAGAGGCAAGGGGAAAATGAGTAATTTTATTCTTTCCTTCCACAAGTATAAACATTATGTTTGGTGGGGAGCTCAGCCTGGTTGAATTGGTTAGCTCTCTTGGCTTTTTCACAAGTGTATCTGATACATCAGGAATCTCAAAAACCTATTCAGACCTCCCAAAAGTTGAAAATCATTGTCAAATAAGACATGAGAGTCCTGGCAATTAGATGACTGGAAGATATAAACAGTAAAATCTATGGGATAATTTAGGCTGCTTCTTTTCAAATGAAAAACAAATATTAAACGATTATAGACATAAATATGTAATAAGGTAACATTTAAAAGGAAAATGGCAGTCATAATCTCTAAATGTTTTCTAGACGTCTAATTTTTAAAATGAAATTTCTAGAGAATTAAGAGAAAGCCATCATCCATTAATGCATTCTGAAGCATCAAGCATTTGTGCCATTGGAAAAATAAATAATTGTGATATATATTTCTAAGAGTAAAAGGTACATAAGATATATAATAGTGATTGACATCTTTTGTCTCTTCACCACAGACTTTGGGTGAAACCATCAAAGCATTCAAAAACTTGGCTTTGATTTGTTTTACTTATTCCGAGTTTTACTTCCTCCATATGTTAAGAATCTAGCAACAATAACACAAATGAACAGAAAACCTAACAAACTAATACCCAAATGAAATCAAACCAAGTGAACAACAAAAGAAAACCAGAACATAAAAACTTTATAATATCCTCACTTATTATTGAAAAATTTGTGTCCAGCAAGCAAATTAGCAAAAGCTAAAATTTACATTTTAACATATTTAAGAACTATGTGAAGAGTCTGTGGTGAGTTGCCATTGTTTCAAACATTTTACATATATTGACTCACGTATTCCTTAAAATAACCTCAGAATCCAGATATTATTACTATTCCCATTTTGTGAAAGAAATTGATGCACAGAGAAGTTAAGTACCTGACTCAAGGTCACAGAGCTGGTAGTGGTGAAGCTGGCCATGACCTTAGCTGTCAGGCCCTGGAGCCTCTTCTTTTTCACACTTTTGTGTTAAGTGGAGGTCTCATAAAATGTTACTCAAGTACTGGAGATCAGTTCTATGTTTCTCCTATTACCATTTATTGGAAAAGCTAATCTAATTTAAGTGAATTTTCTCTATACTTTTATCCAGAACCTTGTTCATAGTACAAGGTATAAGGAGTAAAGAATATTAGCAGAGGAGAACAGTACAAGAGTCAAGAAAAATAAAGGATCCTGAATATCCACCCAAGAGAGACTCTTAATAGATTGGGAAGTTTGTACCAAATGCTAAATGCTGAGTATGACAGTGACCTTCTAAATCTATACGTTTTATGAATGACTTTCAACTTCACAACCTTTTTACATGGTGTGGGAGAACTAAGAGTGTTTTGGTTTTGTTTTGTTTTTTGTTTTTTTAAAGATAGCTTTAAGTACTGAGTTAAGGGGAAAACAGGTGTATTCTGATGACAGTTTCCATTATATTTTACCAAAACTTTACTGTAAAAGTCAAAACAATTAAAAAATAAAAAGCTCCAATTTCTATATGGGTCTTTTATTCTCAGTTACATAGATGTAGGAGCTCTGAGGTTTTGCACTAAGGATGCTCATGAGGGTAAGCTATCCTCTGGCTCTTGTTGGCTCCTTTCCATAGATCTAGAATAAAGGTGACTCCAAAGCCCCAGACTCCTTTAAAATTGAATGTCACCTGGAAGCACCACATTTATAGTCTTCTCACTTGTTCCCACTGACCTGAGGATAAGTTAGCTGTTAATGGTAGATTCAATTTCAGTGTGGTGGGCTTCCACTTGCAAGGTGATTTTTGATACCCCCAATGAAAACCATTAAGTAAACCTCACAATGCATAATTGAAATGTTAACAGATAATTGCCCATGTAATTATTCCAACCATTTAATTATCATTAGAGGGGGATAAAAGTCAGTCTTTTTCTTAATAACATTACATTAATGTTATTAACTTAACATTAATGCATATGCTTTATAACAACATGGGAGTTTTCATTTTGTATGAATACAAAGGGAACACTGATCCCAGGTGTATGAAGCATTTTGGAAGGTGGGAATGTTGTCCCTGACACTTATCTTTCACCAGGGCTATGGCCATCTCATTCTCAATAATAACTCCTAAATATATTGGCCTTTGCACTGGAATACCTCCTGCATTTGGCATATGGGTGAGAGCAAATAGTTCCCTATATCCAGTGAGGAGTAGAACTGATGAAGTCTTCAGTCTACTAAGTTTGGTTCATGTGTCTCTTTTCAGTCATGGGGAAGCTCTCTGGATGCTCTTATGACCTCCCATTAGCTGCCTTCCACCACTGACACTTAGCTGTTCTCCATCCATGCCTTACTGATTGATTAGTCATTTCACCATGTTCTATACTGGTGCTATTGAACATTATTTTAATATAAATTTTTAATTTAATTTAAATTTAATTGCCTAATCTCAGTGAGATTGATTTTGTGATTATAACCCAAAGGCTTAGCTATTTTATCATTGCCCTGCTAAAGAGTAACTGAAAATCTATTTTTTAAAAATGGGAAGCTGATCTTCTTCTTCAGCAAATAACCAATTTCGACATCACTTTTTTTCAGATTTCTATCATTTAGTCTTTATGACTGCATCCCACTCTTACCCCACATACTTCCTTTAAAATCTTCAAAAATTTCTGGAGGTTTCTTTTCTTTTTTCCTCCCTCCTATTAACTTATTTAATAACTCTTCATTCTAGGTTTGCTATTCTAGCAATTGTTTCAAAAATAGAGATCACATGCAAAAAGTCATGTTTTTCTAATTTAGTGCCAAATTTGCATACCTAACAGGGGTCAGTATAATTCAGTTTCAAAAATATAAGTATGCTTTTCTTGCTTTACCTAATTATGTCGTAAGCATGTAATATAATGTCAACAAGTATAAAATTTAGATTACTTAAAAAAATTCACACTGTGAAAATACAAGTTGAAAAATAGAAATATTTAGTCCATATATTTTTTTCTTCCACAATGTATCCCTCTTTTGATTTGGAACTAACTCATATTTTCTTTTGCTTCAGGATGTCAGTGCCAGTTGTTGTTGTTGTTGTTGTTGTTGTTAATATTTTTATTTATTTCTAGGAGAGAGAGAGAGAGAGAGACAGCGTGAGCAGGGGAGGGTCAGAGAGAGAGGGAGTCACAGACTCTGAAACAGGCTCCAGGCTCTGAGCTGGCAGTCAGCACAGAAACCGACGCGGGGCTCGAAACCATGAACCGCGAGATCATGACCTAAGCGAAAGTCGGCCGCTTAACCAACTAGGCCACCCAGGCGCCCTTGTCAGTGCCAGTTCTTTTGTTTATTTGTTGTTGTTATTGGTTGTTATTTGTTGTCAAGGCTCAGTACAGAATTCAGCCTTGAATTATTTATCTGGGAATGACACGTGTCTATTCAACGTGAGTGTTTCTGAATATAAACACACTGTGTCAAATGGTATTTGATTAATGGTTTATTTAATAGAGGGGTAAAAATTCCACAATGTGGGAGTCCAAGGGGTTATATTTATTGTGTCTGACCATTTTACACTGCAATTAAATAATTTATTTTGGAACTCCTCATTCTTTGATCACTGTTAGCTGGCAAAGGCAAAAGGTAATATTTGTTCAGTTTCATAAAATTGAAAATTAAAAAATATCATTTTTAGAAATCAATTTTTGGAGTGTGGAGTATATTACTTGGACAACTAATTTTATAATTAGAAGAAATAACTTAGTGCGCCAGATTACTCTCTCTAGTGAATGTCTAAAGAACTCAATTTCACTAGAAAAGGGTGAAAAGTATACTTTTTAAATTATTTCTGAATTCCCTTCTGAACTCTTTAATTCGGAATTAAAGAGTTTGTATGGCTATAATGTCCAACAAAAATGCCTAATTATTGATTTGACTTTTATTGGTGAGCTAAAGGTAGGGCTTTTCCTGAGTTGACATGAACAAGCACATTTTTTTCAACAGACCAAAAATTGCCCCAGCATTTTCATTACTCAGCTGTCCAGCTATAAAGTATACGACAGATGAAATGTATATCCAATTTATCAAGAAAAGCTTTAACTGTCTATGGATAAAACCATGGGAACATTTCCAGTGCACAGCATTTATTGTCATGTCCTTATCAGGAACCATATGAAACTTTTCAGCACAGGCTATTATGGTAAATTATGCAATTAATGGTCTTAAATTTGGAGTCTTTTCAAAATTGTCAAACTTGACTTGTTTGTTTGTTCAGTAGGATATCATCAGCCATCAGATTCCAAATCAATTCAGACTTGTCCATCTTCATGTTTTCAGCACTCAAGAAGAAGAAGTTTAGGATATGTGCTTATTATGTGCACGATATATATGAGCCGCTTGGTCACATATAAATTGCCCTTAATAAAAATAGCTAATGTCCTGTGACTTTTCCTCCAACCTGCAGAACAATTGCATTTCTGAAGGAATTTATATTTACAAATGCTTGTTTCAGTTTAGGTACTATAATTACTGTAGTACTCAGAAGAAACTTTCATACACTTGACTTTGGTAAGTGATTTTGAGACTCATGCATTTTTATTTTTTTCCACTTACATTTTTCATCCTTGTTGCTTAAAGTATTGTCATTCAAAAGCAAACGTGGCTAAAATTTTAGTGTTTTCTTTTTAGGTTATTAAGTTGTTCTTGATGAAATTACTGCATGTACTTTACTATGTTTTACTTATCCATGACAACTGATTTGCATGTGTTGGCATAAACATATTTTGTCTGCATATTGAACATGTAGGTATTTTCATTTCCAGAGGAGAAATACATTTTTTCCTGCATTTCAACAAAATTGACACATCTTTAGTTAGACTTCTTTAGGCCAAAAATTTTTAAAAAGGATGAAAGAGGGGACATTCTTGCCAATCTTAAAGGAAAAAAAAGAATTATAAAAGATTACTATCAACAACTATATGCCAACAAATGAACTAACTTACATGAAAATGAAAAATTTTTAAAAAGATACAAACTACCAAAACTGACTCAAAAAGAAATAGAAAATATGAATGAATTTATAAGATTGAATTAGTAAACAAACACTTTCCCATATAGAAAACCCTAGGACCATATGGCATTATTGGTGAATAAAAACATTAATCAAACATTAAACATATTAATACCAATCCTTCACAACCTTTCCAAAAATAGAATAGAAAAGAGTACTTCCTAGAGTGCTGGGTGGCTCAGTTGGTTAAGCATCCAATTTCAGCTCAGGTCATGATCTCGCAGTATGTGAGTTCAAGCCCCACATCAGGCTGCGCTGACAGCTCAGAGCCTGGAGACTGCTTCAGATTCTGTCTCTCTCTCTCTCTCCCTCTCTCTGCTCTTCCCCTGTTCTCTCTCCTTCACAAAAATAAATAAGCATTAAAATTTTTTTTAAAAGAAAAGAATCCTTCCTAACATATTCTATGAAATTTCCCCTCATGCCCCAACCTGACAAAGACATCATAAGAAAATATTACTACAGAATATTAATAATGGTCTTTATTAATATAAGTTTTAAAAATCCTGAACAAACTACTGGATAACCTACTACAGAAACATATGTAAAGGGCTATACCCAGGGGGTCAAAGTAGGACCAAGTGGAATTTATGCCAGTTTACAGGCAGGTTTAATATACAAAAATAAATAATATTATTCACTATAATAATAAAATAATGAAGAAAAAACACATGGCAATTCCATAGACACAGAAAAAGCATTTGACAAAATCTAACATAACAGTATAATATAAATTCCCAACAAACTAGGGATAGCAGAGGATTACTTAAACTGGACAAAGTGTGTTTATAAAAATAGCTAACATCATACTCAATGGTGGAAAAGTAGCAGTATTCCCTCTAAGATCATGAACAAGACAAAGTTGTCCATTCTCACAACTTCTGTTCAATAGTATATTGGAAAATATAGCTTTAGCATTTATGCAATAAAAATAAATAAAAGACATCTGAGATTGTAAGAGAAAAAGTCAGTGTGTTACTGACATAAATGTAAAAATAGAGATCAATGTAATAGAATTAAGAGTCTATAAATAAACCCATGTATCTACCATTAAGTGATTTTTGCCCAGGGTGCCAAGACAATAAAACATGGAGAGAATTTTTTTTTTTCAGTAAAAGGTGTCAGGATACTTAGATATCCACATGCAAAAGGATATAATTCTACTCTTACCTCACATCATGTACAAAAACCAGCTCAAATGGATCAAAATCTGAAAGTTAAGACCTAAGACTAAAAATTTATTAAAAGAAATCATAGAAGTAAATCATGTAACTTTGGATTAGGCAATGATCTTTTACATATGACACCAAAAACAAAAGTGACAAAAATATATATTTATTAAGTATAAGTATATAAATTATAAGTAATTTAAAAGTATGTAAATTAAACTTTATCAACATAGAAAGCCTTTGTTCTGAAAACACAACCCACAAAAAGGGGGGAATAATTGGAAATGATACACCTGAAAAATAGTGCATATATACAATATATTTAAAAAATTCTTAGAGTTCAATAATAAATTCTAAACTTAGGGGAGCCTGGGTGGCTCAGTCTGTTGAGCATTTGGCCTTGGCTCAGGTCATGATTTCACGGTTCATGGGTTCGAGCCCTCCGTCCGGCTCTGTGCTGACAGCTCAGAGCCTGGGGCCTGTCTTCGGATTGTGTGTCTCCCTCTCTCTGACCCTCCCCTGTTCACACTGTCTCTCTCTCTCCCGAAAATAAATAAAACATTAATTTTTTAAAAAAAATAAATTAAATGATGGGTAAAGAATTTGGATAGTTATTTCTACAAAAATTATATATGTATGTACTTATATGTACATATATATGTACTTATACACACACACATGTATATATGGCTAATAAGTACACAAAAGTATGCTTGACATAGTTAGTCATTAATAAATGAAAATCAAAGCCACAATGAGACACCATTTCATAGCCACAAAGATGGTTATAATAAAAAAGCCAGACAATAACAAGTCTTGGTGAAAATGTGGAGAAATTGGAATATTCATACACTGTGGGTTTGAATGTGAAATAGTGTGACAACTTTGGGAAACAGTCATAGAGTTCTTCAAAATGTTAAATATAGAATTACCATGATTCCCTGTCTCCACTCCTAGGTGTGTACTCAAGGGGAATGAAAATAAAAATATAGATCCACACACAAGCACACATTAATATCCACATCAGCATTATTCACTATAGAACTCCAGTTAGATGATGGGCTCCAAATGCCCATTAGCTTATAAGTGATAAGCAATATATGACATATATAAACAATGAGCTTTTATTATTTAGCAATAAGAAGGAATTAAGTGCTGATTCATGTTACAACTTCGATGAACCCTGAAAACATTAAGTTAAAGAAGCCAAATGCATGAGCCCATATTTTTTTATTCCATTTACATGTAATACCCAGAACTGATGCGTTCATAGGTTAGTGGCCAACAGCAGGGTACGGGGAGAGAGGAGTATGGTTTGACCATAGATGGTTGTGGGGTGTCCTCATGAGGACATATATATAATTCCATAAAAAATGTTCTGGGATTTTATAGTGGTAAAGTTGCACAACTTGGTGAATTTAATAAAAATCACTGAATCGTATACTCAAAAAAGATGAATATTATGGTTTTAAAAGAATGAAGTAGATCTGAATTAAAAAAAAAAAAAAAACTACTTTGAGTTAAGAATGCTGAGCAATCAATCTCTGAAGCCTAAGTTTCCTGGAAGCAAGCACACAACATGTACAAAGATGTAAACAGATACCTAGCATCAAAGGTAAAAATGCTGATATTGGGCTGAGTGCTGTGTTAGTGGGCATTTGATGTTCATGGTGATCACTATTGGACACTATATTCTGGAATGTTTCTTTTCTGTTTGCTTGTTTGTTTGTTTGTTTTTTTAGCTTATTTATTTTGAGAAAGAGAGTATGCAAGCAGAAGGTGAGCAGAGAGAGAGGAAGAGAGATAGAATCTTGTGAAATCAAGACCTGAGCCAAAACCAAGAATCGAAGGCTCAACTAACTGAGTGATCCAGGAGCCCCAGTTCAAGAATGTTTCTTAAGTGTTTTACTTGCACAATTGCATCTAAATCTTCATAAAAGTCTATGAGGATTTATTAAATCTCTGATTTTATGAATGAAAAAAAATCTTTAGTGATAAGGAATTAGTACAAAATCCCTCTATTAGTATTTAGCCAGAATTGAACTGAGATATATCTGACTCCAAGGTCCATAGTATTCCACTGAAGTATAACCTTTCAGTAATTAATTGACTGATTAGCTAATCGATAAATTATATCATCCATTCAATAAGTATCTTTTTTTCTTTTTTTAAAAAATTTTACATTTATTTATTTTTGAGAGACAGAGAGAGACAAAGCATGAGCAGGGAGGGGCAGACAGAAAGGGAGACAGAATCCTTAGCAGGTTCCATGCTCTGAGCTGTCAGCACAGTGCCTGATGCGGAGCTCAAACTCACGGACCACGAGATCATGAGCTGAGCTGAAGTCAGATGCTTAACTTACTGAACCACCCAGGTGCCCCTCTTCTTTTCTTTTCTTTTTTTTTTTTTTTAAGTTTCTACCATGGGTTACTTTTTTTTTTTTTTTTTTTAATTTTTCACTGCTATTGGAGATTTTTTTTTAGGGTTCCAAATTTATTTATTTATTTTCCTCATCATTATTTTATTTCATTTATTTTTTTTTAATAAATAGTTTATTGTCAAGTTGGTTTCCATATAACACCCAGTGCTCATCCCCACAAGTGCCCTCCTCCATGCCCATCTCCCCTCTCCCCCCCACACCCATCAGTCCTCAGTTTGTTCTCAGCATTCAAGAGTCTTGCAGCCCCTCTGGAAAACAGTGTGAAGGTTCCTCAAAAAATTAACAATAAAACTCCCCTAGGACCCAGCAATAGCACTGCTAGGCATTTACCCAAGGGATATAGGAGTGCTGATGCATAGGAGCACATGTACCCCAATGTTCATAACAACACTCTCAACAATAGCCAAAACATGGAAAGAGCCTAAGTGTCCATCAACGGACGAATGGATCAAGATGTGGTTTATCTATATGATGGAATACCACATGGCAATGAGAGAAGCATACCATGGGTTACTTTTAAAAGCAGGCAACTAAACGGTATGATGTCAAAAAAATCAATACTCTCCTGGGGTTAGCATCCTCATGGGCATGAATAAACAACCAGGAAGAAAATTAATTTTGGTGGGAACTCTGACAATATAAAATATAAGGGCAAGATAAAAGGAGATGGGGAGGTCAGTTTAGTCTTTGCAAAGAAGGTGATGTTGAAGCTAAGACCTGAATGATGAAACCAACCAACTCAACAAAAACCTGGAAGGAGAGAATTGTAGATCTTGGGAACAGTGGAAAAGCCATGGGGCATGAATGTGTTTGGGCAGAAAGAAGGCAGATAGTGCTAGAATGTAATGATGGAGGTGGAGTGGCAGGATGTGAGGTCCGACAGCCAGGCAGGGTTTAAATTATAGACTTTATAGATTTGAGTAATGGGTTGGGAGAGTAAGAGAATGACAGTCATGATGATTTGGATGATGGTGAGGATGATGATTATAAACCTATCAAGAGCAAAATCAATGTGTATTCCTGAGTTATTTCCGCACTTTGCTAAGTGATTTAAATATATCATTCTTGCTTATGATTCTCAAAAAGTTTGGTAAGATGAGAATCATCTTAGTTTTATATAAAAGAAACCGAAGTTCAGAGATGTTAGCTAACTATCTCAAGATCAACACAGCTCAGTGTGGGCTAAAGAAGGGGTTTTACATCTCTCTACTTCCTCTACCACAATTTCTAGCCCCCGCTGCCTTCCAAGGAAAAACTGTGGCAGAAGGCTAAGTACCTTTTTCATTCAAGAACATTTTTAGTTGAATTAATTAGAAGCTTATTTTGCCCACCAAATGTTTCTTGTGTGTGTTCTCTCACTGTGGTTGGTAATAATTCTTTAGGATTCGATGCTCATTATTTATATCACTGGAACGCTAAGAATACCAACGTCGTGATTTCACAAAGATCCCCCATGTCTTGAGTTGTCATTCTGGGTCACCACCCTTAAGGATATTTTCGGTGGGCACCTTATGTTCTAGGGACAAAATATCCCAATCTCACTGCGAAATCCAGCTTGTGCAACTCAAAGACTATGGCAGGTTTAGATTGTCACTTATTAGGCAGGTCGTTCTAAATAAGCAGGCGAGACCTTGTTATTTTGACATTCAGTTGCAGAAAAGAGCTGGCAGTCCCAGGAGCATAAAATGAAATGTCAAAGAGTCCAGGGATATGTCATTGTCCGTGAAAAGCCATCAGCAACTGCCTGAAAAAACATCAGATTTACATTTATTCCACAAAATAGTAAACACTATTGACAAGTGAAATGTTCCTTGTGTTCTATCCCCTGGGAGGATTTAAGAAAGACAAATGATACCTTTTTGGTGGTTGTTTTTTAAGAGGTTCAAGTGTGGGTCAGAGTGGTAGAGGAGAAACCGCAGAGCTGCCGTGAAATAAGACTCTACCCTTTCACGGCAACACATCCCATCTCAGTGTGATCATGAAGAGGCGAGAGCAGCAGAAATTCTTATTTTCCCTGACCTCATATAAAGTTGCAGCTCTGCTCATTATTGATGAGAAACTGAGGCGCAGGAGCACGGAGCATGCCCCAGACATCATTGCTCACTTACGACAGAGCCAGGTTTTTAACCCAGACAGGCTGATCCTGGAGCAGGCAAACACATTCACCATGTGAAGAAGGGGCCCTCCCATATATGTACCTCTTTCTGGGAGAGAGAGTCGTTCCTCATACTAAATGGCCTGGTTGAATATGACATCCAGTGAAATGTTTTCCTGAGACCTTAAAAACATAATTGGAAACTCCTTTATTAAAAAAAAAATCTCTGCCTAGAGCGTTTTGAAATATTTTAACATGCATCACATCGTATAACAATTATAAGTATGAATATTTATCTTCGTGTTCCACCTTCTTCACTCACTAGAATACTACCTCAGGAGATGCAGTGATTTCTATTTTATTTAATTTTTAAGTTTCTTAAATGGTTATTTTGTTTTTTAATATTTATTTATTTTAGAGAAGGAGAGGGAGAGAGAGACACAGGCAGTGAGTTGGGGAGGGGCAAAGAGAGGGATACAAGGAATTGCAGGCTCCAGGGCCCGCCCTGTCAGCACAGAGCCCAATTCAGGGTTTGAACTCATGAACTGGGAGATCATGACCTAAACTGATGTCTGATGATCAACCGACTGAGCCACCCAGGTTCCCCAGATGTTTATTTTTGAAGGAGAGACAGACAGACGAGTGTGAGCAAGGGAGGGGCAGAGAGAGTGGGAGACACAGAATCCAAAGCAGGCTCCAGGCTCTGAGCTGTCAGCACAGAGCCCAGTGTGGGGCTTAAATTCACGAACCACAAGATCATGAACTGAGCTGAGTTGAATGCTTAACCTACTGACCCATCCTGGCACCCAGATATCTATTTTATATCCTTCATCTCTAGCTAAGAGATTGCAAAGTAGTAAATAAGTAAGTGATTAAATAAATTAATAACTTAGGCTAGAAATAATCTAGCAAATGATACTTTGGAAGCTTTTGCCAACCCTCACATAGAGTTATGGCTTGGGTACTCTTTTCAGTTCCTTGAGATAAAATAGTTCAAACTTTCACTTGCCCTGGAGAAAAAGGCCAATCCACCATCATTCATCTTCCAGGTGAGTTCAGAAATATGTTTCAGGTATTATTATTTATGGGAGCGTTTTCAGTATAATTAGGGGAAGATAGCTACCTCTTTCCCAGATTTTCAAAATAGCCTATTCTAGGGTTGAAGAACATAAGCAGATAGTATGAAGTCCTGTGTGTCCTCCACTGAACAGGTTTACGTATTAATTAGTTTTCTTGGAGATGCTGGAGTTTATCTCTGTAGGTGTCCACATGTCTGAAAAGCTCCCAGGCAAGGATTTTTGGGAGGGTCTTGCCCAGAGGCTGCCAATATGGTGGTGGGTTAACTTTTTATTGATTGCCTGATGGGCCAGGATGTGTGGGAGGGTCACACTAGACGGGGAGTGCAAGCTAAGCCTGTCTTTTTTTTTTTTTTTTATTTCTAGGACAGAGAGAGAGAGAGAGACAGCATGAGCAGGGGAGGGTCAGAGAGAGAGGGAGTCACAGACTGAAACAGGCTCCAGGCTCTGAGCTGGCAGTCAGCACAGAGCCCGACGCGGGACTCGAACCCACGACCCGCGAGATCATGACCTAAGCGAAAGTCGGACGCTTAACCGACAAAACCACCCAGACGCCCCATGCCTGTCTTGAAATCAAATCAGTTTGCGCCTGCAGAAAGGATTTTGATGGAGTGGATCTCTCTCTTGTTAACTTCAGCTCAAGCTCCACCATCATTGCTCAATGGCCTCAAGCTTCCTGGTGACATCTGCTCAATCAACCTTCTGTGGTCCTACTGGGGTCCTAATGGGCTATTGATTGGAAGATTGGCAGGGCAGAGTTGGAATTAACATCAGATACAAATATGAAGCCAAGATCTATACCTCCCAATCATATATTCTGACTTTTACTCAGAGCTCCTAAAATTCAGATCCAGCTGACATATAATGAGTATTGACTCTATTCCAGGCACCAGCTTAGGCTGTTTATATAATTTACTTAACCTTTACTTAAAAGACAAATAGTATTGCTTCTATTTTTTACAGTGCAGAAATTCGGGCTTAGAGATATTAAGTGGTAAAAACAGAGTAGAATTCAGTTTTCTAGACATTTAGTCTATGGGTCTTTCTATTAGGTTAGAGATGATTAGTACCAGCTAATAGCTATGATCTTTGTACTGTTAATCATGACATTTTTAATTCTATTATAGTCTTAAGTTAAAGGTGAACTTTTGTCCACGGATCAGGAGATGAACAGCATACAACTGTATGTGAAAAAGAAGTATGAATAAGATGTTCAATTATGATACTGGTTATTATATTCACAATAGCCTTCAAATCCTTTCAGACCACTTTTTTACATAGTTCCATCACTCTGGTTCAAGCCACAGTCAGTTCTTGATGAGACTACTTCACTGGGCTTCTAACTAGGCTCTACATTTCTCATCATTCCAATACACTTTTCTCTCCTATAGCTCAAGGTAACATTTTGAAAATGGTATTCCAAAAATTTCATTGCCTTTAAAATAAAATGACAAATTTTTCATAAGTCCCCCAAATCTTTTTCTTAACTCTTTAACCTCACCTGAAGCCATTCTCCCTGTGCCAATATTTTATCAGATATATAAAGGGATCTCAAAGAATTAAAAAAAAAAAAGGGTTCAACACAGAACGCTTGACAACTGTTCCAGTTATTTATTGCTTCATAATACACCATCCCAAAAGTTAGTGGCTTAAAAAATCACATGTATTTTGCCCACAAATATGTATTCTGGATAAGGTGTGGTAGGCGCAGTATCTCTCTGCTCTGCTGGGTGTCAGCTAAGCAGGTTCAAAGTCATCTGAAGTTTACGTACTTCCATGCCGAGTGGCTGATGGTGGCTATGGGCTGAGACATTAGCTGGAGCTATTAGGCAGAACACCAACAGGTGATCTCTCCATGAGGTCCAAACTTCTCACAACATAATAGCTGGGTTCAAAGTGTGAAGGTTTCAAGAAACAGAATACCAGGTGGAAATTGTACTCCCATTTATGTCCTAGCCTTTAAACTCAGAAAGTCTCTTTTGTTGAGGCAACTGGAAAACTCTATATAATTTTAAAAACAGAAGAAACAGACTCCATTTTTTTTTTAAATGAGAGAATGGTGACATTTTAGAAGAGCATGTAGGACTGTAAATATTTGTGTAGCCTTTTCAGTGGACAGAGTTAAGGTACATTTGTGTTTTTCTCTCCCTCAATAGATAGACGATACATAGATAGTTGATAGATAGATAGATAGATAGATATTTGATCATGTGCATGTATATATGATAGATGCCTATATAGATCTATAAGATAGATGCCTACTAACTTATACACAGAGATATATGGGAATCAATAAATGCAAGTGGTGACACAATATTTCCCATATATTGATTGCTCTCTAACAATATAGGGGTTATTCTACTTTTTTTTTCTTTCCATATTTGTTAACTGTTTGTTTCTCTGATAGAGAAGCTCCTCCTTTCCCAATTATACATATTGGTCTAGTCAATTTCCGTCTAGACAGCCAATCTCACATTGCCACTACTACCGCCTTGTCTGCATTTAACCTACTCAGCACTTCTACTCTGCCCATCGCTGCTCCTGTGCAGATAGCCTCCTCACTTCATCAGTCTCCATGCTGTGTGGGTACCTCCTTACCTTCCTCAGGCTCTGAATTCCCACACCAGCTACACCAGCTAGAGCTCTGTCCTCACCCTTCTTGGGCTCTGTGTCCTGAGCTGGTAGGCCGATCCACATGGACGCCCTCCTCACTCCCCTTGACTCTGGTACCCCTACACAGGGCTCCTCGCTCTCCACTCCCTCACTCAGCATGGACCCTTTCCTTATCCTGCTTCTGCTCTAACGCAAGGACATCCCCCCCAGTGGCGACTCTCATTACCCTGCTTGGGTTCTGAAATCCCAGCCTGAGCCATCTGTAAACATGGGTACTCTCCTCACCACCCGGCCAATTCCTCATGACAGCCCATCACACAGACACCTTCCTCAACAGCCCTCACAAAGCTGCCCTTCTAGATTCGTGACTACCTTTCCTGGCCTTACCTGAGAACTCTATGATCAAATTGTTCAGGAAGTTGAAGAAAACCTTCTGCGAGTTGGTTTCTTTGGAAAGTTAATGCCAAAATGGAGTTAGGAGCACAAAAAGATTCACTGGGGAGGAACACCTGAGAAGAAATGAGCCCTCCTTGCAGAGATACCCACGTGATGCCAACTGTCAAGATGGGAGGGAGATGTAGGTGTCCCACATCCCAGAAGTTCACACCATGTGTCTTTACACAAGACCTGCATTGGTACCCATTTCTGCGAACTGAAAGTAACCTGAGAAGGAATTTTGCTTTTACCAAGAAAAAAAAATGATGAAAAGCAGAAGTAGTGTCCTGCATTGTTTTTGCAGCGAGATGAGCCCCTGCAGAGAGGCTGCATGTATCCCAGCTACAGCAGTGCTGCCCAGCTCCTTCCCCAGCGCCAACACTCAGCATCTCAGCATCCAGCTGCCAGAGCGTGATGGGGGTTTTGCTCCTTCACTTGACGCCATTTCTGCTGAGGAAAGATTTCAAAGGAACACTCTGCTTTCGGATAATGGGAGAATCCTTTGTCTTGAAGTCGTTGCCAGTCCAGTGGAGGGGTCTGGAGCAAACACTGCCATTCAGAAGAGTACTGCGTTTGTCTTGGCCCTTGTGTGACAAGCGTGCTCAGTCCAGGAAAGTGTGACATTAGCTCCAACTCTAAGGCAGGGCTGAAGGAGTTACATCTGGAAGGTACCAGTGAGGCATCATCCACACAGTCTGTCAGCAAGTCTTTTCTTGAAGAGGGATCTGAGAGGTACATGTCCGCATCTGTCACAGACAGGGGATGGGGAAAGGAAGGGAAGGGGTTTCTAGTAACTTTGATATGTGCTAAAGACATACAAACACCGAAAAACTCAGTCCTCAACCCTCAAAAATTCAAAATTGAGATTATTGGCTCTCAGTCATCATTGTCAATATCATCTGGGGTGATTGGCAAAAATACATATCTACATAATAAGTTTAGACTTGGAACCCCTCAAGATGGGTCTCAGGAACTTGCATTTTTAACAAGTGGCTCAAATCAGTCAAAGCATTTTTGACTCTGTCTTCTGATCCCTGATCTACTCAGCAAACATTTCTTGCAAGTCTTTTTTTTTTTATCGTCGTGGTAGGTTGACTGATCCGGCACTTCAGTCCAGCCCATAACTCTGGAAACTGAAGCTATTGTTCTGCTGAGTGCAACATCGTGTCCTTTTACTGTAAATCTATTTTGCTCTGGGGCACACTTTTATAGGTCAAGATCCCTGCTGTGTTATTGAAAAATGTAGGTTGTGCTGTAAAGAGCAATTGCTTCCTGCAAACTCACAAAGCTGGGCCTAGCACGACGGATATTCTTGGAGTTTGCATGCCATAATGTACCTCGAACATTAAAGTTATCTGGGTAAGTTTTTGTATGACTCTGACCTGCCTTGCCAACATGAAGCATTAGGCATGAGAAACATGGAAAAGAGGGACTATGAGCCAAAGCCAACAGTTTCTGATATTACTCTGGTGACATTGCAATAGCCTATTTGATTAGTATTCTTCCATGTCTCCTGGTTTTCTTTGACTTGCTGACCTCTTGGTTCTGAACCCTTACTCTTGTGTCTCCTCATAAGTTTTCCTTACTTTGGAACATACTTCGTCTTTGATCCCAACACTATATTTTTAACATGATGTAGGTAATTTTCCTTGTTTTACACATAAATACACACACTTGTTAAATAGTGCCCCCTCTGTCTCCCAGAGCACCACAAACAATTATTGTACCAGGGAAGCCTTCCTTTCTAAAGTGAGTTGGCAGATATTTTTGTCTTTTTTCATAAAATCTTTTGCTCCAAATTTGTATCACTATATAAAGAAATGTCCAAAATGTAATGGCTTAAAACAATTATGATCATTTATTTTTCTCATATATTTGCAGTTTGTTCAGGGCTTATAAAGAACAGTTTGTCTTTGCTCCTTCACAGTTAGGTTGGGCAGTTCAAGGCAGGAGATTACTCTATGGCTGGAGAGCATTCACTCATGTGTCTGGTGGTTGACACTGCTATAGTAGAGCTGTTGGCCAGAGCACCTGTGCATGTGGGTTCCTCTCAGCATGGCAGCTGTATTCTAAGAGTGGGTACTCAAAGGCAGGAAGTGGAAACTGACCATTTCCCAGAGCCTGGGCCTGAAACTGGCCATTTCCATCACTGATGATCTATTGGTCAGGTCCAAGAGGCCAGATTTCAGGGAAGGGGACAGAGAACTCACATCTCAAAGGGAAGAATGTCAAAGCATTTGAAATATTGCCACACCAAACACATGGTATGTAAGATTTGCGCTTGTGAGAGTACTGACTCTACTCATAAGATTAATCATCTTGAACAAAGCTTTTTCAAAAAAAAAAATAGTTCTAGTTTTAGTGCTAAGCAATGGACACCAAAGAAATTAGTACCAATCTTGGGGTGCTTGGGTGGCTCAGTCAGTTAAGCATGTGACTTTGGCTCAGGACATGATCTCACGGGTCATGGGTTTGAGCCCCGTGTCCGCCTCTGTGCTGACAGCTAGCTCAGAGCCTGGAGCCTGTTTCAGATTCTGTGTCTCCCTCTCTCTCTGACACTCCCCTGCTCACACACTCTCTCTCTCTCTCTCAGAAATAAATAAAACATTAAAAAATTTAAAAAAAAAAGAAATTAGTACTGATCTTATTGTTCACTTTATACCAAGAGGATACTTTAAATTATTGGATATGTTCAGTATGGCATAGCCAGCAAGTCGAGACTGGAATTAAAGTCACTGTTCCCTCAAATCCCATGCCAAGGCAAAATTTGTTAATATACAAATTTTTAAAATTCCAAAATTTTTTAACATTTTATTTATTTCTGAGAGAGAGAGAGACAGCGTGAGCAGGGGAGGGTCAGAGAGAGAGGGAGACACAGAATCTGAAACAGGCTCCAGGCTCTGAGCTGGCTGTCAACACAGAGTCCGACTCGGGGCTCGAACTTACCAAATGTGAAATCATGAGCTGAGCCGAAGTCAGATGCTTAACAGACTAAGCCACCCAAGCACCCAAAATTCCAAATTTTTAAAAGATCTGAACTTGAATTGACAAAATGAAGAAGGCACATTGTGAAGCACAAGGAACCTCAGTGGTTCTACTTAAATAGAAGTCACAGGAAGCTTACGGTAACAAGAAAGGAGCTGGGAAATGTGATCCTGACAAGGGGAGGAAGTCCTTCAGTCCCAAGTAACCAGAGACTTGTTAATTTGCTTTGAAGGACTTTTAGGGGGCACCTTGGTGGCTCAGTCAGTTAAGCGTCAGACTGCAGCTCCAGTCATGATCTCACAGTTCGTGAGTTCAAGCCTCGCAGCAGGCTCTGTGCTGACAGTGAGGAGACTGCTTGGGATTCTCTCTCTCTTTCCCATTCTCTCTGCCCCTACACCACTCATACTTTCTCTCTCTCCCAATAAATGAACTTAAAAGAGAAAAGAAAGACTGCTACACGTATGGTCGATTCTATCCAGTAGGGTGTAGTAGCAGAGTTACTCTAGTTGATAAGTTATGTTCTAAAACTGGCATCTATTAGCATGGAAACACCAAGACATGTGTCTGCCTATGAAAGGACAACAGCTTTGGAGCAATGGAATCAAGTTTTAGTCCTATTAGCATGGGGAAGGCACAACATCAGCAGCATAGAGAGTCTAATTCAAGGTTATTAACTTCACCATATGTATCTGGTTCTCAAGAAGCATTTTATAGAAAGCAGATACAAAAGAGGGAAGTTATGAGTATTGCCACATAAGGAACATCTACATTATTCCAGTGTTTCCCACTGTCTAGGTGGCCACAAGATTTCTCCTCAACTTCCTTCCTTCCTATCTTCCGCCATTCCATTCTTGGGAAAGAATGTATGGAATGTATCTGATAAAGGTCAAGGATAGAGATAAGCCAATAGAGTAGGCTAATGTTCTGGATCAGGATAGGGGAAGAAGAGAATAGTGTCAAGCTTTGTTCCTCTTCTGAGGTTGTCCTCTCTATCTCAGACTTCTGTGGGAGCTCTGCAGCATCTGGGAGGTAACTCTGTCTTTGGTAGGTTTCGCAAGATCAGTATAGGGTCATAAGTGGGGAAATGTGGGATGGGCAATATAGATTGAGTTTCATTTAAGATGTCTTGAGAAAGAGCTTAAAAAGCTCTTAAGGTTTGTTGATGACATCTCTTAGTTCTCAAGGGTAGACAGTTGAGAAAGAACTTTATGGAAGAGGATAGTGATAAAGAGAATTTATTTATCTTTAGTTTCTTTTATGTTCTAGATCTCTAAGAAAGAGACAGCTAGATTGAAATTTGAAGATTTAGTTTATCATAACTGGTGTCTGGACCCTACTTGGAATTTATTTATAGGAGATCATTTTATCCCACTAACAATCCTACAAAGCCATAGAATGAGTTTCTTATGGTTTCTGTCACAAATTGTCATAAACTTGGTGGCTTAAAATAATAACACTTCTTCTCTTTCAGTTCTAGAGGTCAGAAGTTCAAAATCAGTTTCACTGAGTTGAAATGAAGACATTAGTAGGGCCATGCTCCCTCCTAAGCCTATAAGGGGTAATGCGTATTTTTGTCTTTTCTAGATTCCAGACTATATTCTTCATACTCATTGGCTCTTGGCCCCCTCCTCCATATTTTGTGCCAGGAGTGTAACATCCTGCTTCAGTGATCTCATTGCCTGATACCCCTTTTTCTCTTGCAGGAAAATCTATTTCTCTCTTATAAAGATAATTACAGTTAGAATCAAAGTCTGCATGGATAATTCATGATAACCTCCCCTTCTCAAGATTCTTCTTCACATCTACAAATTTTATTTTCCCATACAAATAACATCCACTGGTTCCTGGAATTAGGACTCAGAAATGTTTGGAGGCCATTGTTCAGCTCACCAAAACCGTATCTCCCTGCATTTTAGATAAAGTGACGTGAAAGTAGATCTTGGATTAAAATTCAGATCTTCCTTTAACTTTTTTTTTTTTTTCTCCCTTACCCACAATTGCTCTATTGCCTTCATCCTGGGACACGCACCCACATTCCCACATGTAGGGAATCCTATTACCAGAATTCCAGAATGCACTGAGCTCATCAAGGGGCCCAAAATACCAGGTTGGAATGCAGCAAATTTAATGACATAGCCCTTCAAGGCAGGTTCTGAAGCATTCCCATCACCAATTATACATTCAGTGAGAGACAAATTTTAACTCCTCTGAGACTCATTTTCCTCATCTTCAAAGTGGGAATATTATATGTGCCTGATAACCTCTCAAGGTTACTGGAAATATCAGAGGTGGAAGAAAGAAGAAACACTATTTAAACTGTGAGCACTATGGACAGCTGCAATCTTTGAGGTTTATGAATCTCTATCCAAACAGTAATGAGGGAAGTGAAATTTTCATTTTTCTGATACAGACATATCACCCCTTGATTCTTCATCTTCTGGGGATTGTATGAAGTACTTGACTTAAATTTTAACTTCTATCTGAAATTGCAGGTATTATCTGCAAAACTTATTACCAGACAGCAAGAAATAAATTTTGGCCTTCTGAACATTATATCAAAAATACACTTTGCCTTATAAATATTGGGGAAAAAAACGGGATTAAAAGTCCCTTTAAAAGAAAACGGATTGTTTTTTAATGAAACAGCTGAACTATTACATTGACCACTTTCCAATCTGATTTTATTTTCCTGTCTTTTTTGGCTCATCCGTGCTGATGCATTGCTTCTTATATAAGCATAACATAATTCCACAGACCACATGAAAATTTCAGTGGCCAAATGTATTCTGAATAATTGCTAGCCAACTGACATAAATCCGTTTGCAACCCTAGAATCAGAAAGTAATAAGTTTGGAACTGACCCTGGAGTTGCCATGAGGATGTGTGGTAAAATGGAAAGATCACTGGGCTGGGAACCTGGAAAACTATTTTCTAATCCATCTGACAATCCTGCTCTTTTTCAGGTCTGCTCTGTTGCTGTCACTTCCTTACATATTTTCATTCCCAACATGACCACTGCGATCAGGTTCTTAATTATCTCTCCTTTGAACATTGGGCATGAGATCTTACTTAACTGTCAACAATGGAATCTAGCTGTGTGCTTTTGAACATTTTACTTTGTTAAGACTCATCACCAAACAAACAAATAAAAAAAGATATCTGTCCATGGGGTTGTTCCAGAGCTTAGATGGCTTGTACAAGGTTCCTATTACAGTGACTGGAACAGAGTTGGCATCTATGGAATACTAAGCAGTTATCATGGAAGTTCTTTGTTTTTTTCTGTCCCAGTCCTAATGCATATAAGATAGCCCTATGAAATTAATATTTAAAAAATACAGCTCAGATCATGGAACTCCCCTATTCAAAATTCTTCACTGTTTCCTCATTAGCTACTATTTGACTCAACCTGTTTCTGATTTCTTATCAGCCTGTGCCATCCCCTCACTCCAACAGCCTATTTTACTTATACTATAATCCTAGTTAGTCTCTAACACTCAATTTGTTGACTATTTTTCTTTATTTATATTTTTTCCCCACATCATGCCTGTCCAAATTTTAGTAGCCAATAGAATATGGGACTAAAGGGATATGTTATTTCTGGGCCATAGAAATTATAAGTGTGCATATTTTTATTCTGTCTTTTCTCTTCAGTCTGCCTGAAACACAAAGCTTCTTCAATCTAAATATATACTATCTGCCAAAAACAAAAACAAAAATAAACAATAACCAACAAAAAACTGTAGCCAATTTCATAATTATGCGTGAAATTGCTTTGTTATACAGCCAGTTCTACTAACTAAACATATCATGCTCTTTTACTCATTAATTCTAGTCCTAGGTATATATCCACCAAGACAGTGTTCTTACATTTACTTCTATATTGAATATAGAATATATTGAATAATATTGAAGTTTAGTAAGTAATAGTAGCTCTAGAAACAACTTAAATGCACAACAAAAATAGAATCTGTAAATAACTGTGGTGTATTCAGGTATTGGAGCACTACATGGTCACAAAAATGAAACAAACAAATGAACAGTCAAACCAAAGCTCCAGTTGAACCTGATGACTTTGATGAATCTAACCTAAATCTAGCCTGAATATCGACCAAAATCAACCAGACACTTATACTCCCTTTACATGAACTTTAAAAACAGTCAAAGCTAATCAAAGGAAAAGAAGCCAAGAGAATAGTTAATGTTGGGGTGACTGAAAGAGAACATGAAAGGGGCATCTGTGATGTTGAGAGTTTGGTTTTAAAGCTAGGTATATGGTTATTTTTCTTTGTGAAAAAATATTAATCTCCAAATTAATAAGTTCTATATTTTGTCAAATACATAATTCAAAACTATGTTAGTTATCTTGGGTGCCATAACAAAATACATAGAATGGTGGCTTAAACACCAGAAATAAATGTCTTACAGTTCTAGAGAATGGGAAGTCCAAGGTCAAGGTGCCAACATGGGAGGATTCTGGAGGGCTATTCTTTTTTCTTATAGGTGGATGCCATCTTGCTGTGTGCCCCATGGCCTCTTTTGTGTTTTGGTGGGATGGAGGATAGTAAAAGACAGAGGAAACAAGCTCTTTGGTGTCTCTCTTAAAAGAACACTAAACCCACCATGGCAAGCCCCCCTTCATAGAAGCCCCACCCTAATGGCTGTGTATAAACCTGATTATCTCCCAAAGGCCCCTTATACAAATACCATCACATTGGTATTTGTGCTTCTACATAGGAATTTTAGAGGGACATACTTCAGTTCATAGTAAATGCCATATTATAAAAATAACTATAAAACTGTAGCATTTTAATCTCCTCTACTCACACTACCCCTAAAAGTAGCCAGTGATTAAATTCTTTTTGTTTTCATTTTTTTAACGTTTATTTATTTTTGAGACCCAAAGAGACAGAGCTTGAGCGGGGGAGGGGCAGAGAGAGAGATGGCTACACAGAATTCAAAGCAGGCTCCAGGCTGAGCTATCAGCACAGAGCCCAAAGCAGGGCTTAAACTCACGGACCGCGAGATCATGACTTGAGCCCAAGTCGACTGCTTAAACAAATGAGCCACCCAGGGGCCCGTAACTGAATTCTTAAAACACAACCAAAAAAATGGAGGTTTTTACAATTCATCCATATTGTTCCTTGTCATACAGCATTTGCAATCCTTTGGTATTGACAGTTAATCTCTCTGCTAATGCCATTTGGCACTGGAGATTACACACACACTCAACTCTACTAGCTTCTGAAACCCACCAATGCTACTATGTGACCTTACTAACCCACTTTGCCCACTTGCACTGACCAATCCTGTCTCACATTTTCAATAGCAAACAAGATCCCTTCTGGAACTGGAATTCCACCTTGAGTTTCTGACAACTTGAGGACATAACTTACTTCCATCTGAGTTTTACCAATTCTCCAATCCAAGACCACGCCTTTGTATCCTCCAGCCACAGACCAGAGCCCTGTTCCAAATGAAAGTCTGGGAACCACTGTACAATCAAATCACCATCAAGTCTAGGTAAACAAAAAGTTTGCCCTCCTACCTCTTAGACCTCCCAATTTGCCTTTTGAGTGTTCTTCAATATTCAGCCTCTATTTGGGTCTGTTTTCCCAGGCCTTGTATTTATTTTGCCAATTCCCTTTTGGCCAATGTTATTCAGGACCAAACATGCCAGGAATTCAAGATCATATGAATTATGACATATCTTGATATTTCCCACTGTTTTTCCTTTTCAGTTTCTTTTCAACTATCTTCTCATGCATTTCTTGTAACATTTCAAAAGGTATTTAGAACTTTCCTAGGATATTCACCATTTATTTTTTTTTCTTTTTTTTTTTTTTTTACAAATAGTTTATTGTCAAATTAGTTTCTACATAACACTCAGTGCTCATCCCCAAAGTGCCCTCCTTCATGCCCATCCCCC